>NC_133330.1:313716050-313743134 GCF_042186555.1 Aquarana catesbeiana
CTTCAGCTTGTATTACACCCACCATGCCTTGTAACCTACTCTTCCACGAAGGATGTCAGCTCTCCCAGAGTCTGGAGGTCACCATTAGGCCTCTACAGGTCTGGGACCTGGCTACATTAAAATAAAACGGTTGAGACCATACTACACCATGAGGAGTCTCCCTGTTTTTTACCCATTTTAATTCTGAGTATTCATCCATACATCCCATCCAAGATGGTGAGCTGGATCATCTTGTCACCATAACGGGAAGACAGTGAAGTTGGCGGGGGGAATATTTCCGGATTTCCATCTGAAGATCAGAGATCTCAGTAAGAGCTGAATGATCTTCCTGCGTAAGAAAGATCGCTGGTGATCTGATAAGGTCCCATCTGATTTATGGTGAAGGTGTCACAACGGTGAATGTCTGAGCACTGCGCCGTCAGGATCGATCTATCCAGTGTGGGACACTGTCATGTATGAACTGTTTGCACAGGAGCACCTTAGTGATCAATTTATGAACTTTGCACTTTATGAATATATTATATTTTGCACTTTTGCATAAGGACATTTTTGGATTGAATAATATTTTGATTGGATTTTCTGTTCAGGATCACGTGTATATATATACGTGATCCTGCACTTCCGGGTTGTCGGGCGTGAGCGTGTGCCGGCTTACTCCTGCTGTGAATCTACACAGTGGGAGCTGATCAGAGGGTCCGCCTGACCCGATGGCACCCACCGATCATTCTGTACACAGGCAGATCACCGCTCTGTCAATAAGGAAGGCATGGGTCCTGTATTCCATGGACAGCAGGGACATGGATCCATACCTTCCCTTAGTAAAGGCACCTCCCACAGTTAGAAAACACATTTTAGGCAGACAGTTAACCCTTTGTTCTCCCCTGATGTTAACCCCCTTCCCAGCCGATGTCATTAGTACAGTGACAGTGCATATTTTTACGCTAAAAGTCACTGATCACCACCATTACTGGTAAACAAAAACAAAATAAATAACATTTCCATAAATATATCCCACAGTTTGTAGATGCTGTAACTTTTGCGCAAACCAACATGTAGCAGAATACATATTGGCCCAAATTTTTGAAGAAATTCGATTTTTAAAAAAATTTTATTGGATATGTTTTAAAGGCAGAAAGTAAAAAATATTGTTTTTTTTCCCCCCAAAATTGTCGGTCTTTTTTTGTTTATGGCGCAAAAAATAGAAAACGCAGAGGTGATCAAATACCACCAAAAGAAAGCTCTATTTGTGGGAAAAAAAGAAAAATATGTAATTTGGGTACAGCATTGCATGACCACGCAATTGTCAGTTACAGTAACGTAGTGCCGTATCGCAAAAAATGGCCTGGTCATGAAAGGGGGTAAATTTTCCGGAGGTCAAGTGGTTAATCTGATTGGGGATGCAAACAGTTGGTAGAGAGGTTATACAGCAAGGGTTCCGGTGTAAAAAGCTAGGGGTAGGCTGACATAAATTGAGATGACTTTCCTAATTCTTTGCGCAGCTCCAGCATTTGCTGGACCACGTTAGAAGTTTACTGAATGTTTCATGTTGTTGCCTGAAATTGTTCTTTGACCCTTTCGGTGCCAGAGCCGTTTTTGCACGTGTTAAAAAAAGTAATTTTAGGCCTGAAGATCAATTAAAACCCCCATATAGTACACATTTTTTGAAAGCAAAGACCCTAGTGGTTCAAATTTTTTATGTCACACAATATTTGCAGGACGGTTTATCAAGGGCAAAATTTCAGTAAAAAAATACACTGGAGTTAATTTTTGGGGCACACAATTGCAATATCAGACAAGTTTTTTGTTCAAATATATAAAATGCGGTTGTGTCGAGTAAATAGATACCTAACACATCAAGCTTTAAATCTGCATGCGCCCGCACAACAACTATGAACTTCAGCACCCTATAGTTTCCATAGATGATGCTTTAAAAACCCTTACAGGTCATCATTTTGGAGTCAACCATTCTAAAAAAAATTGTCAATCTGGCGTGAGCTTAGATATGTAACATGTCTAGCGTAAGCAACATTTTCGTATGAAGGCGCTCCCAATGGGTGCGTTTATAGTCATGTGTGCGCGTATGTGGAGGTGAGACAGGCTTATAACAAATTAGTTTGGGAGGTGGGGATTGGTTAAGTGATTGGGTGTAACATTATTTTTGACATTTTGTTTTTATTCACTGAAACTTTATTTATATCTCATAGAGGAACAAATTCCCCTATGTGGTAATATATTTTTAAGACACGTTTAATCACACATCAGGGTCTCTTATGCCTTGTACACACGGGCAGACTTTTCGACCAGACTGGTCCGACGGACCGAATCCGATGGATAATCTGACCGTGTGTGGGCTCCATCGGACCTGCAGCGGACTTTTTCGGTCGAAAATCTGACGGACTTTAGATTTGGAACATGTTTCAAATTTGTCCAACGGACTTGAGTCCGGTCGAAAAATCCGCTCGTCTGTATGCTAGTCCGACGGACGAAAACCGATGCTAGGGCAGCTATTGGCTACTGGCTATCAACTTCCTTATTTTAGTCCGGTCGTACATCATCAGGTATGAATCCGTCGGACTTTTGTGTGATCGTGTGTAGGCAAGTCCATTCATTCGAAAGTGCGTCGGAAGTCCGTCAAAAGTCCGTCGGAAAGACTGTCGGACCTTTGTTGCCGAAAAGTCCGCCCATGTGTACAGGGCATTAGACTCCTGATGTCTCACCTGCTTTTCATTGAAGCTAACACCAGACACAAGAAACCAGAAGTGACGTTATACATGTCCCTTCTGGGTTCTTTTCAGCTAGGGAACATCAGTGAACGGCCAGAATATTAATTTATTGTTGTCATTGGAATGAGTGAAGCATTAAATGGCACCTCAGTGTTTTTTCTGGTAGAACACTCCTTCATCTGAACATGCTAGTGGTGAGTTTTGTTTTCTCTTCTTCTAAAATGCCCTTTAAACGCCTATGTGTGCAGGGCCACAAAGGGTAACACAGTGGTGAGTTTAGAGGCCGAAAAAAACAAATGCCTGTAAAAGTGGCGTTTTTTTTTTACATCCCGTGTGGCCTTAACCTCAATAGGTTTCTGATGGAGGATGCCATTGTTTTACTCACAATCTATATGTTAAGTCCAGCACTTGTTCAGTATCATTGTAGGTGAGACGACTGTCCTGGAATAAGTAAGCAGCTTGTATGTCAACAGATTCCAGTAGAGCAATTTCCTGTTCAGAATAAATGTGAGTGGATAACAGGACCCACTCAATTATTTAGAACAGACTACTCTTGAAGATGACAGCTGCTGAG
This sequence comes from Aquarana catesbeiana, assembly GCF_042186555.1. Lineage (NCBI taxonomy): Eukaryota > Metazoa > Chordata > Amphibia > Anura > Ranidae > Aquarana > Aquarana catesbeiana. The sequence continues at coordinate 313,719,348 of NC_133330.1, forward strand.
TGTGGCTTGAATGTATTGTATGTAGTTCAGTGTATCATCATTCAGCAGGCCATTCACAATGCTTCTGGTAGAGGTTGCAGACTTATGTTACATGATGCTATGCTGTGCTTGTTGTTACCCGTTTACATTGAAATTGTACTCACCATCGGCACCGGATCCCCGTGTTCCATGAGATCCTTTATGAGTTTACTTCTTTCCGAAGGCATGGCCAGATCACTCTGCAGCAGATCACCTACAGACAAGTAGGTGAAGCCGTATTTCTGCGCTAATTTTTCACACTGAATCCCTTTACCGGATCCCGGGCCACCTGCCATACAAAAGATTATAAAGCATTACAGGTACAAACATCAAAGAAGACTGTCATTCAACTTTTATACAACGGTAATTAAATCCCAACTACAACTTCCCAACAGGTATTATTCTTCCCTTAGCCCAAATTCCTTTGTACGATTTAGGGAAGGGTTGAACCGGTCAAGTTTTTATTGCAGTTCTCTTTTCCAATGGGCAATTCTTCATCCTTGTGTAGCACCCTTGTCCCTAGAATAGGGCTACAGGTAAATTTAGTTGTGCTGGGTGGTAGCCATCCTAGCTAATATGTAGTGTTTAGTGATTACATGACTTCTGTTTAATTCCATTCAATGGTGGCTTCTCCCTTTGGTCAGAAGGTTGCGCTGTTGCTTTTGACATTAGTATGATGAGCTACAGTACATTTCAGTTATGGATAAACATACTATTCTAAGCCAATCATATTTTCTGTGATGCATGCTGGGAAAAGCTTTTTAATGGAAGGAAATCAGGGTCAGTCTTCCCGCCTAGGGCTTCGGCATGGGTGGATGTGTGTACAGTTCCTGGCTGCTAGGCCTTAAGCATGAGGCCTATCCGGGTGTTTAAGTTTATGCAGAGGAAAGCCTGACAAAGATCTGGAAATTATTCTAGAGGGATAGAGTTCTAAAGAAGCACCAGTGGTGACTCTTCATGAGCTGGAGGCTATGAAGTGGCTTGGAGGACTTCAAGAGAGAACTCACCCAAGGGAATCTGAGATGAAGCAGTGAGTAAAGTTCAGTTACTAGATTCACACATTAAAAAGTAACATACAAGAGGCAAAGCCGATACAATATTGCACACAGTTAACTTTTGCATTGCATTTAAAGTACATGAGTATACATGACATCTATAACACCTGATGTGTTTCACGAGATGTGGCTCGCTCTTCAGGGCCTCACAGAAAAAAAAGGAAATAGAAGGCTTGTACCTCTAATGGACAGCATCCCCTGAATAAGCCTGGAATATAGGCGAAACATGTTGGGAATTCCATTTCAAAGTGCGGTATCCATAAAATTTTGTTGAAACGTACTTGCCATAATTGTTTTTTAACAATTTTTTATTCTGTCTTTAAATAAAACATTTTATACTACTCCTTGAGATCACTGGACCTTATTTTGCACCTTAAAAATCCCATCAAATTCTCCTATACTCACACAAAAAAAAAGGAAAGCCCCCATACTCACCAATTGGCAAGGCCTAGGTGCCTGTAGCTATGTTCACCGAGGATGGCAGCAATATATGCTTGGGAAGGGAGCTGAGGAAGCGGTTCCAACCAAAAAACCCCGACCAAGGAACAATGGGAAGGCGGACATGCCATTGGTAGAAATTAGTGACCTTGGAGATCCAAAATAATCCGTTCAGGTGTCAGCTAAAATGTAATGTGATATGTATATAATCAAACATTGTTAAATTAGCAAAATAGCACTATTAGTTACTATTTTGCACCTAGGCCTTGCTGATTGGTGAGTATGGGGTCTTTCCTTTTTTCTGTGAGGTCTCTCTTACCATTTATTCATGTGTTACATTACTTTTTGATTATTCATTTCCAGATATATCCCACATGCATCCACCCCTGAAGAGCGAGCCACATCTTGCGAAACATGTCAGGTGTTATAGATGTCATGTATACTCATGTACTTTAAATGCAATGCAATCCTTAACTATGTGCAATATTGTAGGGGCTTTGCCTCTTGTATGTTACTTTTTTATGTGTGACTATTTCTGTAATAAATACTTTACTGTATTTACATTTGTCAATTTCATCGGCCAACTGTGCAAACCTCATTCAAAGTTCCAAGGGCGACATTCATGTTTCTACTGATCGTTACTAAGGGTGTCCTGTGCCCCGTCCCCTCTCTCCCACATTTTTCCTGTTCTGAGAAGTAAACGTCTCTATTGTTTAAAGCATAAAAGTGCCCAATTTCTTTCTTGTTCATCACCCACCATGCCCACAAACCTGCACCCTGAGAATGTATGTCAGCCATCCCTACCCCCGGTAGTCACCATCAGGCTCCCGGAAAATCGGGGTAGGCGCTACACTTGTGGTACCAAAATAAGAAACAAGTGGAAGAAGGTAATTGGAACAGGAAGGCAAGGACAGCAGAAAAGAGGTCATTCACTTTGGAATAATTATGTTCAGAGATTTATTACATGTGTGTTCTAAACCTAGTCAGGTTAATAGGTTAATATAAAGTTGAATCGCATATGGAAGGGCAATATATATATATCAGCAGGTGGTTAAAAATGCACCAACGTGGCAGGAAATTGTGTTGGCTGGAGGAAGGTCAATATATTCTGCAAATCTGCATTAATTAAAGGTTATTCAGCTTGTAGTTGTCTAGCTGTGAGTTTAATGCATGCTGTTTATACACACTGCGTTGTTATCAAAAGTCTCTGGATAACTGCATGAAGCAGCTCTTGTATAAGTTCCCTGTATACTGGCTTTTATTCTGGTCATAGTATTGGATTTAGGTACATATTAAAGGTAAAGTATGATGTGTCAGTTTTATTTTTTTTCCAAGGGTATGAGTTTTTTCTTACAACAATAGAGACAAAGGAAAACATGTGAAAACGGGTGGAAAGCTCCACCTGCTGGTGGGATAGGAATACATATTTTTTTTTTATCCATATTAAATAAAAATCTGAAGCGTATTTATGGTTAGCTTCTTAAAGTTTAAAGAAAGTAATTTAAATAAAAATGCTGACAGGCAGGCTTTTTATAACAGAAGGTAAAAAGCCTGCCTGTCAGCATTTTTTTTTTTAAATTACTGACTTTAAACTTTAAATGTCGCTCCTGCCTGTCAGCAGGTAATGTGATCTGAGCTGCACTTGCACAGCTCAGACCACAAAACCTGCAAGGGGGCCATTTATTTTTTTTGCTCTTGAGACTTTGCTACCGCTTTAATAGCATTGTTTGGTCAATGAGAAAGCACATTTTGTTGTGCAGTGCTGTTGACTGCTGTGCCTTTACTTGCATATGTTATGCATCTGAAAACAGTGTGTTCATCTTCTGTATTTTTGTATTTATTTTTTAAAAAATGTATCAAAAAAGCTATTGAATACAAAAAAAAAGCATAATAAACCACCATACATTCCCTTAATGTGCATTATCTGGGAAAAAGAAAAGGGTAGTAAACCGTAACTGAAAAATAAACTGTGAACCAAGGGGCTGCAATAAAAGGGAACATTTTATTATACAGATTTTATATAGTGGCAACAGTTTGTGTTGCACTTTACTAAATAAAGGGAGAGAGTTCAAGACAAGAGGGTTTCAGAAGGCCCTGCTCGCAAGAGCTCACAATCTAAAAGGGAAGGGGCTGATACAAAAATAAAAAACTGTGGGGACTTGATGGAAAAAATGAAATCTCAGCTCTTAGGTAGAGGAGGGATAGGCTTCCCTGAAGAGATGTGTTTTCAATGATTGCCTAAAGGTAGACAGAAAAGGAAACAGCTGGACAGATAGGGGTAGAGAGTTCCAGAGGATGGGAGAGGCTCTGGAGAAGTCCTGGAGGCGATGAGGGAACTAGAGAGTAGGAGATCCTAGGGGGACAATGAGGATGCCTTGGTTGGAATATTGAGATGTGATTGGTGATGTACTCTAGCTCAGAGCAGATTTGTGGATGGCATTGTATGCTGTTGTTAGTATTTTGAATTTTATTTGTTGGACAAGCAGAAGCTGGAGGAGTACACCCCTCACATTTATGTAAATATTTTATTATATCTTCAAACACTGAAGAAATTACACTTTGCTACAATGTAAAGTAGTGAGTGTAGTTTGTATAACAGTGTAATTTTGCTGTCCCCTCAAAATAACTCAACACACGGCCATTAATTTCTAACCCCCTAAGTGAAAATGTCCAAAGTGTCAATATTTTGTGTGGCCACCATTATTTTCCAGCACTGTCTTAACCCTCTTGGTCATGGAGTTCACCAGAGCTTCACAGGTTGCCACTGGAGTGCTCTTCCACTCCTCCATGATGACATCACAGAGCTGGTGGATGTTAGAGACCTTGTGCTCCTCCATCTTCTGCCTGAAGATGCCCCACAGATGCTCAATAGGGTTTAGGTCTGGAGACATGTTTGGCCAGTCCATCACCTTTACCCTCAGCTTCTTTAGCAAGGCAGTGGTCATCTTGGAGGTGTGTTTGGGGTCGTTATGTTGGAATACTGCCCTGCAGCCCAGTCTCTGAAGGGAGGGGATCATGCTCTGCTTCAGTATGTCACAGTACATGTTGGCATTCATGGTTCCTTCAATGAAATGTAGCTCCCTAGTGTCGGCAGCACTTATGCAGCCCCAGACCATGACACTCCCACCACCATGCTTGACTGTAGGCAAGACACACTTGTCTTTGTACTCCTCACCTGGTTGCCGCCACACACACTTGACACCATCTGAACCAAACAAGTTTATCTTCATCTCATTAGACCACAGGGCATGGTTCCAGTAATCCATGTCCTTGGTCTGCTTGTCTTCAGCGAAAAAACAAAAGGAGAGGAGTGCCTCTAAGAAAAAAGTTTATTCAATTGATAAAATAAACAGTAGCCACTTACATTTAAAAACACAACGATGCCTAAGGCAGGTGGATGTGTGTCAAGGAAGGTCCATGAGGCGCATGCGCACTCCTTTCTCAAGAAAGGAGCGCGCATGCGCTAAGAGCATGCGCATTCAGAGCATACGCGAAGTCCGTGAGGCGCATGTGCCTCACGGACCTTGTGCATGCTCTGAAACGCGTTGTGTTCCCCACAGTGGTTGACGTCACACGCGACCTCCACGGGTTGACTGCTCCTCTCCTCTGCAGGACTGGCTGTGTTCCGTCCCGGCTCCCCGCCGTATTGCAGTATGGATTCGAGACATTCCTGGGAAACGGCTTCCTCCTACACCACATTCCTTGATACACATCCACCTGCCTTAAGCATCCTTATGTTTTTAAATGTAAGTGGCTACTGTTTATTTTATCAGTTGAATAAACTTTTTACTTAGAGGCACTCCTCTCCTTTTGTTTTTTTTCCTGATTACCTCGAGCTGACTTCACTCTTGAGAAGAGCTGCCCTTTGTGAACAGTCCTATCTCGTGCTGGATCTACCCCCTCCATCTGCTACTATTCAACAGTTCCCCTTATGAGACATCTCTTGAATTATGGACTTTTCCTGTGTTTGAATGCCCATACATGTACTATTATTATTTTATACTTTTTAATTATTTATCTGGATTACTTTAGTTTTTGTCTGTCATTTTGCTTTGGTTATTCTGAGCGCTAATTTTTTCCTGTTTTTGCTTGTCTTCAGCAAACTGTTTGCGGGCTTTCTTGTGCATCAACTTTAGAAGAGGCTTCCTTCTGGGACAACAGCCATGCAGACCAATTTGATGCAGTGTGCGGCGTATGGTCTGAGCACTAACAGGCTGAACCCCCCACCCCTTCAACCTCTGCAGCAATGCTGGCATGACTCATACATCTATTCCCAGAGACAACCTCTGGATATGACGCTGAGCACGTGCACTCAACTTCTTTGGTCGGCCATGGCGAGGCCTGTTCTGAGTGGAACCTGTCCTGTTAAACCGCTGTATGGTCTTGGCCACCATGCTGCAGCTCAGTTTTAGGGTCTTTGCAATCTTCTTATAGCCTAGGCCATCTTTATGTAGAGCAACAATTCTTTTTTTCAGATCCTCAGAGAGTTCTTTGCCATGAGGTGCCATGTTGAACTTCCAGTGACCAGTATGAGAGAGTGAGAGCGATAACACCAAATTTAACACACCTGCTCCCCATTCCCACCTGAAACCTTGTAACACCAACGAGTTACATGACACCCGGGAGGGAAAATGGCTAATTAGGCCCAATTTGGAAATTTTCCCTCAGGGGTGTACTCACTTTTGTTGTCAGCGGTTTAGACATGAATGGCTGTGTGTTGAGTTATTTTGAGGGGACAGCAAATTTACACTGTTATACAAGCTGTACACTCACTACTTTACATTGTAGCAAAGTGTCATTTCTTTAGTGTTGTCACATGAAAAGATATAATAAAATATTTACAAAAATGTGAGGGGTGTACCCACTTTTGTGAGATACTGTATATAAAACAATATGGTTGGAGGGAAGCTTCAGAATGGCAAAGATGTTTTTATTACAAATTATGTGAGCAGACTGCAGTTCCTCTTTAAACATTTTTGTATTAAACATAAAGATTTGTAAATTAACCACTAGATGGAGCTCTGTATTTCCCTCAGCCTCCATCAACCTCTCTGCCTAAAGAGAGTTCTAGGAACAATATGCAGGAGGTAAGTGTAATGTATTAAAGGAAACCATTCATAAGAGAAACAAGCGGGTTATCATTACTGACCTCCTTTTATACAATCCAGGAATTGGGTTTTAATGTATAGTGGCTGGAAAATGTATAATAAAAGGTTAATGTAGAATGAAATGGAAGGACACGGTACAGAACTAACTAAAATTGGTGGGAAACACATAACAAAGGGGTAAATCGCAGTAATACAGCAGCAGTAGGAGGTCAGACTCTAGACCAGCGTGTGGCACCCTAGGATGCCATTTGGGTTCAGGACTCTGATGTGATAGGGAGCCTCTGATGTATAGGAGTGACTTTGATGTGAGTTGCTTTTGGCATTACTCATGATCAGCTTCCTGATAACGGTGGACCACACCTGTGTAATGAGCATTGACAGGTCCACTTTTAGTCTTCACTAGACACACATGTCTAGAGCAGTGATGGTGAACTTTGGCACCCCAGATGTTTTGGAACTACATTTCCCATGATGCTCAACTACACTGCAGAGTGCATGAGCATCATGGGAAATGTAGTTCCAAAACATCTGTTGTGCCAAGGTTCACCATCACTGTTGCTGAGTGACAACACTGCAGTGCAATTGGTAAACAGGGACAAAGGGTTGTCACACAGTAGCACCCTCCTGCATAGGTGCTAGATTAGTTAAATTTAGTTACTGGCTCACTGTAATCAGTTGTGATTGTTTTGGTCTGTTCTGTGTTTCACTGGCTGCAGGGTTGGCTGCTTTCCCCTGTCTGTCTGGAAAGCTTCTGGAAGATAGTGGGCTGGGGAAGTCAAATCAGTAGCTGAATATTCATGCAGCCCTGCTCAATCCCTGGGGAGTGGTGCCCAGATGGTGGCTGGGAAGGAGCATAAATACTGTGATACTAAGATCAAAGGCAGTGGCGGCTGTTTTTTTTTGGGGGGGGGGGGGGGCGGCAGACAGCCACCCCCCCGCGGGTCAGTCCGGCACTTACCCTATCTAGGCAGCCCCATCCGACAACAGTCATGGGGCAGCAGGCATCGGCTCCCGTGTCCTTTTCCTCCATCACAGCGACTGTGCATCTCTCCCCCTCCTCCTAGGCATCCAATAGGATCACTTATACTTTCAGCCAATCAGGTGGCAGGTCTCAGACCTGCTTCCTGATTGGCCGGGAGGAGGATCAGTGTTAAAATAGCGAATATTCATTCGCTATTCTTACACACCTGGGTGGGCTGAGTCCATCCTATTTTGAAGCCTACTAGAGCCTTTGGCTCTAATCGGTGCTTCAAAAAAACACCCCCGTCATTGTAATTCATGCACCCGGCATCCTGCAAGGGGTCGGACGCATGGATGGGGGACGGCGGCATGGATAGGGGGGAGGCAGCATGGATGGAGGGGTGGTGCCCTTAATAGATGGGCTGCCCCTGTTTAAAGGGGTTCTTGTCCTAGAGGAGGAGATCCCAACCTGGAGAGCAGCTGTCCTCCCGGGCAGGCTTGCCTTGAGTCTGCTGTTCATCAAGGTCCCAGCTGGGCTAGCTGGAGGGGCCTACTTTTCTGAAAAGTGCTGGAGCTGACAAAGGGACATTCATCTGGGGATCCAGTCTGGTATCACTGGAAAAGGTGTCTGGAAGATATTGGAAGGAGACATCCAACTAGCCAAGGATATTAGTAAGTACAGACTGGAGTGAGAGATCCGATCCCCAAAACTGTGTGCTGCTGCTATCCCTCGAGTGCATTGCTCAGAAAGGGGACATTGTGCCTGGTGCCCTGGTATAGCTCGGTCCACCAACTGCTTGTGCAAGGACTCTGCTCACAAAAATAGGAGGAGGAAGATTAGTGTCCTTAAATTGCTACTAGAGTTACTTGATTATCAAAAAGTTACCCTACTCCTATCCAAGTTCTCCAATAAAGCATCAGAAAAGCATACCCCTAGACCAGGGCTCAAAATTCCAAGTCCTGAGATATTAGCCAGGCCTTAAGAGTTACTCGCCACCAGTTGCCCCACCCAACCCCTACCCTGCCCCGCCCCTAATTCCGCTCCTAAACACGCCCTCGTAAATTATCTCATGAAATGACACAGTTAAATATTTTATGCAGAATTAAGTTACAAACATGAATATTAACAACATCTTTATCAAGCCTCATCAGTGCCCATCAATGCAGCCCATCAATGCCCATCAGTGCAGCCTCAGCAGTGCCCATCAATGCCCATCAGTGCAGCCTCAGCAGTGCCCATCAATGCAGCCTATCAGTGGCGGTACAACGCTATAACAGGAAGTGTCTGAACAAACAGAATCACCAGGCATGATTCCAATGAATGCTGCAGTTGAAAAGAGATTGAAAACATCTGTTGTAATTACATTAACAATGTTGACAATTACATGAGATTGGGGTGATTGGGTTTAGATTTATTTTAGGAGTTGGAAATGTAATCACTTCCACTTTGTTCCTCTGATGGTTAGTGACCGGCGTCTGCTTCTATAAGCTGTACGCGTTTCACTGAAAGCAATGACGACCGTACGATCGCACTTCCCTAGCAGCGCATGCCAGAAGCTACTCTAATATGAAATTCTTCCTTCAGGCTGTTAAGTCTGACAGTTGCACTTTGCTAAATAACATCTCTGTTGAAGTGTTGGTGTGTTTATGAAAATTTCATGGTAAGCTACAATTATGAACATCAGCAAACTATTTTGGAGGAAGGAGAACCAATGATAAATAATGAATGTGAACAAAATCAGTGGTGTGAGAAATGAAAGCCAGCAGGTACATGGTGAAGACATGATTAGACTTTGATGTAAAATCTTTTGCAGAGGCAGCTTTGAGAAAGGTTTCAGAGAAGTGGACTGAAACATGAACTCCACTAAACCAGTGAGAAGCAGAGCAGACCTTTCTTGAAGCTGAACTCAAGGCAGACATTAATATTAAGCTGTGTAAGTTGCATTCCTCTGTACATTAGACATAGAGGGAGATGCAGCACAAGGAGCCACTCAGCTGTCCTTTTGTGCTAATAAATGAACATGCTGACAGGAGAAGAGAGCAGAGTGACAGAGAATAGTTTATCACTGTGCTGCTTCTCATTTCACTGTCTAGTCCAATCATTCTCAACCAGGGTTCCTCCAGAGGTGTCCAGGGGTTCCTTGAGCTGTGATGGATTGACCTCTCATTTGATGGTGCCTGGATAGTTCTGTGGCTGAAAAGAGCCACTTGGCAGAGCCAGAGGCATGGCAACAATGATCTTTTTTATCTACCTGTACGAGTGTCATTCTGACCAATGTTGTAAGGGTTGTATTCTTCCCACCAGCCACCAATATGAAGCATTTTTCTCAAAGATCTCATAAAGAATAGATTTTAGCATGGGTTCCCTGAGACCTGAAAATTATTTTAAGGGTTCCTGTGGGGTAAGAAGGCTGAGAAAGACTGGTCTAGTCAGAGAAGGACAAGACCTGTAACTACAGAATGGAGAATTCAGGTCCCCTGACCGCAATTGTTTACATATATGTATTGCATTAGTGAATTTAGTGGATTGCCTGGAGCTCAGCTAAACAAATAAACATTTAATACACAGCGCACGCATGAAAGAGGATTCGCATAGCAATGGGAGTTTTCTAATCAGAACACATATTAAAAAAAAAAAATAAGCTGTTTCCTTTTAGACACACTGGGGCTGATTTACAAAAGGCAATTCTGCTGTTCGCTTTGCAAGGGAATAATTCTTATCTTAATGATTGAAAATTTATTTTGCAAAGAATACCAAATCACGTGCAAGTAAATGTAAGAATACCGTAGTTTTGCTTGAACATGATTGTATGATGGAAGTCAGCAGAGCTTCTATTCAGTAAGCTAATGGAAAATTCACTGACAAAATGAACAGCTTATTTGTCTTTAGTAAATCAACCCCTTTGTGTCACATAGAAGCCCTGAAATGATCCCTGTTGAGGGTAGAGTATGGAAGGGGGGAGTCACTGCTCTTTCATTGTGTTCATCTTGAGCTACTGAGCACTGTAAACAAGAGGTAAAGGGAACATAGAAAATGTAACCTAAAGCTCCAACTACCTGCTCTATGTGAAAGAGGCCAATTGAACCCATTTGAACCCTGGGAATTAGTCAAAAGTTGAAAAATAATATATGGTGACTCTTTCACACTGTACCCTACACCCAATCCCTAAAAGCAGCCAGCACTCCAAACATTACAAAATTGAAACAAACAAAAAAATAATTCTTATATAGTGCACTATTACATCATAATACAACTAACCTAACATAATGCAGCATAAGGGCTCAGCACTTATAAAGCCCTACCCTGAAAATTAGACCTACAAGGACTTTAACTAGGGCTTATTTGGAGGGTAGGGCTTATATTGCAGCCATCACCAACAGTCACGCTAGGTCTTATTTTAGGGGAAACAGGGTAGGTGCCAAAAATACCACGCCTTTAGACATTCAGGTGTTTTTTTTTTCCTACTCAGAATGCAGCCAATTGCTTTCATATGTGCATAAATACCCTGTTTCCCCGAAAATAAGACCTAGCGTGATTGTCGGTGATGGCTGCAATATAAGCCCTACCCCCCAAATAAGCCCTAGTTAAAGTCCTTGTAGGTCTTATTTTCAGGGTAGTGCTTATTTTTGGGGAAACAGGGTAGGGCTTATTTGGGGGGTAGGGCTTATATTGCAGCCATCACCGAAAATCACGCTAGGTCTTATTTTCGGGGAAACAGGGTATCAGCAAAATAGCGCTGTGTTTAACCCCTTCCCGCCGACCGTACGCAGATATGCGTACTCGGCTTTCCGGGGTTATACCGGGATGATGCCCGCAGCTGCAGGCATCATCCCGGTACCGTTGTTTCCAGCGGGCGATCGGCTACCCGTGTATAACAACCGATGCGGCTAAAAGCCGCTCGGTTGTTATACCGGAGGAGCGGGAGGGGACATCCCCCCCCTCCCGCCGCCTCCCGCCGCTGTTACCGGGCCTCCCGTGCGATCGGGAGGCCCGGTGTCCAATCAGGAATCTTCGGCGGCTGGGGGCGGGCTGGAACGAAGCTGTGAGCGGCTTCGTTCCAGCCTTCTTGTTGTAAACGCGGAAGCGACGTCATGACGTCACTTCCCGTTTACTCGGCTGCCAATGGCACCGAATTTAAAAAAGTACACAGTATTCAGAATCGCCGTTTTCAGCGATCTGAATACTTTGAAGTGCAAAGGAGGGATGGGGGGTCTTTTAGACCCCCCATCCCTCCATAAAGAGTACCTGTCACCACCTATTACTGTCACAAGGGATGTTTACATTCCTTGTGACAGCAATAAAAGTAAAAAAAAAAAAATTTTTTTTAAACACAATTTATAAAGTAAAAAAAATTAATTAAATAAATAAATAAATAAAAAAAACATTTTTTTTAAAGTGCCCATGTCCCCGCGAGCTCGCGCAGCGAAGAAAACGCATACGGAAGTCGCGCCCGCATATGTAAGCGGTGTTCAAACCACACATGTGAGGTATCGCCGCGATCGTCAGAGCAAGAGCAATAATTCTAGCCCTAGACCTCCTCTGTAGCTCAAACCTGGTAACCGTAAAAAAATTTTAAAGCGTCGCCTATGGAAATTCATAGGTACCGTAGTTTGTCGCCATTCCATGAGTGCGTGCAATTATAAAGGGTGACATGTTTGGTATCTCTTTACTCGGCGTAACATCATCTTTCACATTATACAAAAAAATTGGGGTAACTTTACTGTTTGTATTTTTTAAAATTCATGAAAGTGTCCCTTTTCCAAAAATTTGCGTTTAAAACACCGCTGCACAAATACCATGTGATAAAAAATATTGCAACAATCGCCATTTTATTCTCTAGATTCTCTGCTAAAAAATATATATATAATGTTTGGGAACTCTAAGTAATTTTCTAGCAAAAAATACGGATTTTAACTTGTAAACACCAAATTTCAAAAACAGGCTTAGTCATGAAAGGGTTAAATCATTAAAATAAAAAATACAAAAATCTGCATTACTAGTCAGTATTAAATGTGTAAATACACATGTGAATTACATCTGTTCTATATTATTAAGCATTCTGGGAGCTCTGGCAGCTCCAACGCTCTCCTCCTTCTCCCTGGTGCTGTGGGGTGGTCAGTGGCCCCTCAGCATCATCACGTATAGTGTAGGACTATAGTGTAGGACTTTTAACCTTGCATTATACACGAGGGAGGCTGGAGTGCCTTAGCGAGGAAGCAGCATGGGACAGGTCACACATTTCGAGGACGCCAGACAGGGCATGGAGAAGGGAAAGGTATTATTTCCGATTCTGGCACCCGCTAGACTTCAGTTAACCTTTGCAGTGTGGGGAGACCCAACTCCAAGGGTAGATTTTGCCTTATTCCCACAATTCTGGTTTAAATGATATTTTTTAGGCCCCATTCACACAGGTGTGCTTAAGCATACAAAGGGCCATGTTTGACCACACAGAATTCACAGGTGTTCTATGCATCCATGTGCAGGCAGTCTTATTCATTTCACACTGTCTGCAATCAGGGACATGCACCCACACTCTCACAGATGTCAAATTGGGAGCATTTGCTGTGTTCGTGCAGCCACTGCATCCCGATTGACATAAATGGGACTGCCTACATGTGGGTGCATAGAACACCTGTGCATCCCATTCAGGCAAACGTGGCCTTTTGCACGGGTGTACGCTTAAAGCGTAACTCCACTTTTGTTGAGAAAAAAACATTCCCCCTGGCTGATCTATGTACATTGCAAGGATTAGAACAACCTTTGTTGCATATTCCTACCTTTTGTTATTCTGAAGAAATCCCTGTGTGTTTGCATACCTCCCAACTTTTTGAGATGGGAATGAGGGACACCTATCAGCAAAATTATGCAGGGCATAGAACACACCCCTTGCCACGCCCCCTTAAAAGGAAATTTAAAAAAAAACAAACAAGATTGGTTAAACCCACAAGTGCTTTTTTTAACACTACTTTTCCTTCATATGGGCTTTTGGAATTTACAAATGCTGCAATTTAGAAATTGGATGAAAGGTTTAGACCTGGAAAACACTTTTTGATAGATAAAAAGTGCATTTAATATACAACTATATAAATCAGACCAAAATGAGGGACACATGAGGAGGAATGAGGGACAGAGGGACATTGCTCCAAATCAGGGACAGTCCCTCGAAATCAGGGACAGTTGGGAGCTATGGTGTTTGTCTGTGCCTCTGGGCTGACTAGGTCTGATGGGAGTGGTTTCATAATAATCAGTGAGCTGCAGGGCACTAATGAGGAAACCTGCTGGGCCTGCATCCCTTTAAATGTGTTCCTATTGGAAATATTTCACCAAAAATGACATTTTTGTTTCAGGGGATGCCTGAAATCTGACTTGTATCTTAGGCAGACTTCTGGGAAAATTGGTGAGCCAATCACACAAGCAGGATATGATGTTTCTTGGGAGTGGTCAGTACACACTCTGTGTTCAGAACAACTGCAGGTTGCCATATTGCTTTGCATTTATAGGAAATTACAGCGGCTGCAGATTGAAAAGGAAAGGTAGTTTTTAATAACAATCAATTACAAGATGACTTGTATCGCAATTGTACGCGCTATATTATTTTTTTTTTATATTTGCTTTTTTTTCCCTACGAAAGTGGAGTTACCCTTTAAATGCGTTATGTAAATGAGGCCTACAACATGTCCATAATAAGTAAAGAAACTACGTAAAAAAACATGATACAGTCCCTTTAAATTAGGTATCCGTTGATTAGCCATCACAATGAACTGCAGTTGACATTTTGTTCTTGTCAATCAAGTTTTCCCTTTCACCGTCTCATACCGGGCTGGGAACATTGAGGGGAAAGGCTCCTATAAGCTACTCCTTCAGATATGTCTCATTATGGGATTCCATGTACTGATAGCAGCAAACCTGCATATCAGCATCTGTCATTCTGCTCATGCGATTGCTTTCGTATTTTATCTTCATGCATCAGTCAGTATTCTGCAGCTCTTAATTATAAATGATGCAAGCAGACATGACAAGATTCCCTGTTACTGTAGCTCCAGATTATAATACGGCTCTATACACCTGTACTTAGGTTGTCAAAACTAAACATAACATTCAAATAATGGGGTCATCCGTGTTGTCTTCTGTGTACAGGAGTATAATTATTGAGTTGGCAGAAAATCACAGAGGGAGAAAAATGCGATTGTTTTGTACGCAGCGTTTAATCGCTGTCTCCACCTCACCCTCACTCTGGAATTAAGTGACTCATTTAGCGTGGTGCAGGAGTGTAATTACCGTTTCATGAGCACCGGCTTCGGCTCCCCCCCTCATTATTACCCATACCAGACATCTCTGATAATCCACTGGATTTTACTGGGATAATTGTACAGGGAACATGTACGATTAGTTCAGTCTAAATGTTATGTGCGTTCATTTTCATCGGTTTTATAGAGGCATTATTGTCTGAGCTCTGGGTGGTTTTACTACATTGTACCTTAAACATAAATACTAAGTACATACACTTAAAATAACTACAGCATGATCAAGGTTGTGCATAGACATTCCAATTCCCTATGCCAGTGTTTTCAACCAGGGTGCTGTCTAGGTGACCCTGTTTGCCCTGGACCAGCATCATGAGTTGTCATGGTCCAGGCGGGCCAGTCCAGACCTCATCCCTCTGCCGCGCTGCTATGATGGGGGGATTGTGCAATTGAAGGGTTCTTTGTTTGGGGGCTAAGAGGCTGGAGGACTCTGTGATGGGGGGACTGTGTTAATGGGGTGCTCTGTGATGGGGAGCTCTGATGAAATGTGAGGACTCATGTCTGATGTGATGGGGCTCTCATTTATAGGGGGCCTCTAAAGTATAGGAGTGACTTTGATGTGAATTGGTGAAATTTATGTGATTGGGAACCCTTGATATGAAAGGAGGGACTCTGATGTGATGCTGGGGCTCATGTATAGGGGGTCTCTGATACATTGGGGCAACTCTGATGTGATGGGGGCTCCAATGTATAGAGAGACCTCCGATGTGTTGGAGTGACTCTGACGTGAATGGGTGACTCTGACGTGATAAGGAACCTCTGATGTGATGGGGGGCTCTGATATGATGGGGGAAAGAAAACGAATGTCACCAGCACACCAAGGATCTCCAGAGTGGGTCCAGAGCTTTAATCAGTGATCACATTGTTACACCAAATCGCACTGTATCGGAGCCACACAGGACCCCTTCACATGCCTGATGAAACGTTGCAATCTGTTGTAACGATGTGATCACTAATTAAAGCTCTGGACCCATTGGTAGCTACAGCACCAGTTCCAGCCATTTTTACAGGAAAGTGTGCGTTGGGATTAATGCGTTGGATGATATGATGGGGGGGACGGGACTCATTAATAGGGGGCCTCTGATTCTTAGGGGTGACTGATGTGACGGGAAGCTGTCATGTATAGGGGGACCTTTGATGTATAGGAGTAACTGTGACATGAAGGGGTGACTTTGATGTGATAGGGAGACTCTGATGTGAAGGGGGGGGGCCTCTGATGTGATGAGGGAACCTCTGATAAGAAGGAGAACTTCTGATGTGAAGTTAATTTCGCCAAGGCGGTTATGTGCATCGTCCCAGGTTTCGGTTTGCCATTGATAAGTACCATTGATTACATGCAAACAGCTGCTAATGGCTGTGGGCACTATGAGGATATTTGCCAGCACACCACTGATTATCAAGTAAAGCCCAAACGGGTTTTATTAAAGCATGTCACATCACAAAAAAGTTAGTGCAACATTACGGGGGCATGCAGGACCCCCCTTCTTATCCGCGGTTCCCTTATCACATCAGATTCCCCCCCCTTCACACCATAGTCACCCCTTCATGTCACTTTTACTCCGATACATCAAAGGGTCCTGTGTGACTCTGAAATGTTGCACTAACTTTTTTTGTGACGTGATCATGCTTTAATAAAAACAGTTTGGACTCTACTTGATGATCCGTGGTGTGATGGAAAATATCCTCATTGTGGGTATATGTTCCAGTCTCCAGCTGGTGGTTGCTGCAGCACCCAAAACTTTTCTCCAGGAACAAGTGCAATGGGAATATGGAGCAATAATACGAAGCCCCATGCAAAGCAATGAGAGGCTGAATGTGCTCACAGCCATGATAATATGGCTGTGGACACTTTCAGACTTTCATTGCTTTGCATGGGGCTTCTTATCTGAAGCTATTCACTGGAAACCCCATTGGGTCTCTTGCAGGAAATCATGGTTGGTCCGGAACGCAAGTGTGTATGAGCCTAAAAAGGAGAAAGAGTTTTGCATTTCCTGAACAATAAAGAGTCTTTTGACTCAGCTCACCATTCTCTGCACCTCGTTGCCCTTATAGTTCTTTTACTGAATTTAACCACAAATGTCCAGAGGTGGCCAGAAGATGGAATCAGGGTAAAGAAACATCTTGATGCTTGGTGATGGTCCCAAGGTACTGGCACTCAGGTGTCATTTTGGCAGATAAAGCCCTGAGTATGGTACCATACAAGGCACAGAGAGCTCACAAAAGGGCACAGGAGGCAACCAGTAACCTTTTACGGCCACAAACTGTTTTGCAAAAGCTCAACAATGAAGTATATCAACAGGAATGAACTACTGCAGTAAAGAAGTATAGAACCTGACAACAGTACCGGGATTGGTCTAAATATATAAGAATCTCCTATAAAAGAACCTCTGGCCAAGCAATCATTGCTCCTAGTTTGGTTAGTAGGGCAGGTGGAGGCATACAGTACAACAGGCAGAGGATCATTGCTCCTATTGGGCACTAGAGAAGAGGTCAAAAGGAAGACAACCCTGTGTGTCATGTGACCAACCCGATGACTTGAAATCACAAGTATAAAAAAAAAAGCATAAAATACACATGGGGGGATGGGGGATGGGATGCAACTGAGCTGTGATTTTTTTCATCATTTAGCAGTCAGGTAAATCTGTCTCAAAGTCTTAAACCCTAAGGCCTCATACACACGGACGTTTTAAAAAATGGGCTGTAAAGCTAGTAACAACGCCTGGAAAAAAAGCAGCGTTAAAAACACAATTTTATTAGCGTTCTGATTTGGCGTCAGTATGCATGTAACGTCGTTTGTAAGCGTTAACGCTAAGGCGCATTTAAAAAAAAAAAAAAAAAAAACATCCCTCTGCTATTTTCCACTCCCAAATTACCCACATAAACATTTTTACAGCTTAAAAACACTGAGCACATTAAAATAAACATTCCCCAGTGAACTATTTAAAATTCTTACCCCAGCAACTTTCAATGTTGCTAGTTTCTAAGCCAGTATGTCAGCTTGGAAAAGAGGTTGAGGGTAGAGCCATACATTCCTAAGCTATGGGCCTGTGTGTTTCACAGTATAGTGAGATGCAGCTCTATTCCCTGCACACAAGGGTGACTCTATAGGACGCTGAGGCTCTGTTCGCATATGAGCCGCATGCGGCTCACAGCAGGGGTCCGGTGCATGCTGGTTCACCTTTTCAGGTCCGATTTTAGCCCGAACTTTGGGCTGAATTCGGACCTGAAACGGAGCAAAAGACGGACATGCTGCGGAGATATGTGAACCGGCTCCATTGGGAGCTAGTAAAAAAAAAACTCCTGCTATTGCGAATTGAATGCAGGGATCCCACATCCAATTCGCAATGGTGTGAGCCTGAAAGAGAAGGGAGCCACCCTGAAAAAGGAAACCTGGGGCAGTGGTCATGGCACCAACTTAAACGGAGACATCAGCAAGGATTAAAAGGTAAAGAAGCTGCATACTCAGTAAGTGATTAAATAAGCTGCTGAAAGTACTTAAAAAATGGTTTAATATAACTTCAACTCTATGAATTACAATAAAAAAAAAATCTGTGTTCCCTTACACAAACATAAATTCATAAAAAAAAATAATAAAAATAAATTAATTAAAGAAAAGTTTGACATCCAAAAAATGAATCTAATCATATATTGATGTTTCCATAAAAAATCTAATTATAAGATGCAGTCACTGGAAAACATTCAATGAATAATATCACCACCATCAAGCCACGATTGGCACTTGTGCTAAATTATTTCTTATTTAATTTACTTGATCCGCCTCTCTGGAGACGCTAAGGATTATGTGACAGGACAAGCCATGCAATGTGTATTTAATGCAGAATGTTTATCATTAATTTAAAGTGAACATGGAATTTCCTGTACCATGAAGAGATGGGGTACAGATTGGTGGTCACTGAGGTGAGGGAAGGATATGTGGGGACAATTCAATTATACTAGAGGCAAATGAGTTTACATACTGGTCCCCGGAGTATGTAGTCACAGATTTCTATATCATGTATACATTTTCAAATAGGTTATATAATCCGTTGGCGGGGTTTTCACAGTTGGCATCACCTCTGGTTGCCCGTTTCTATTCCCGGAGAGGTTTTTAAGGTGGTTTCGGTTGTAACATATGCATAGCTCTCAACTGTCCCTGATTTCGAGGGACTGTCCCTGAATTGGAGCAATGTCCCTCTTTCCTCTTCCTTTTGTCCCTCATTTTGGTCTGATCTATATAGTTGTATATAAAATGCACTTTTTATCTTTCAAAAAGTGTTTCCCAGTGCTAAACATTTCATTCAAATTCTAAATGGCTGCATTTGTACATTTTTAAAAATCAATATAAAGGAATAGTAGTGGTAAAAAAAGCCCTTGCGTATTTAAATTAACCTTTTTTTTGTGGTTAACTCTCCTTTAAGGGGGTGTGGCAGGGGGGCGTGTCCTATGTCTACATACGCTTGCTAGTAGGTGTCCCTCATTCCCATCTCAAAATGTTGGGAGGTATGCATATGTACAGGCAGCACATCAAACTATCAGTTATGTAATTGATGTCTTTATGGTACATTGGTATATGGAGAATGTCCAGAATCGCTTGACTGTACTCTAAAACTTTCTTTATTGTGTGATTTTCACATCGATCTCACCGTTCCATCCTGAAAAAACGCACAAAGTCTGCGAAACGCGTTGAGATGGAATGCCACTTCACAATTGGATGTGACACAAAATATGTATTGTGATACTGTGACAATCATAAAAGCGTTAAATAAGCACTGCTGTTAAGCATATCATATGTAAAAAGAAGGTGGATCAGCCAGCTTGGGAAAGGAGACAGTGGTGATTCCATAGGAGAGGTGGATTGGTGGTTGTATGGTTTGCCTTTCAAGTGGCAGGATCCCTATAATGGGGCCCGCTGCACCTTCCTAGGGATTGGGCCCGTACCATGGTGCGCGAGGCTTCGCAAAGTATACAGCAGCTTCCCTCCATGCCTTCATGTTGAAGAGAGTCAAATATATTGTGTAACACGTGTAAATAAGCTGCGCTCAACGTAGTGGGGGAGATTTACTAAAACTGGTGCACACACAATCTGGTGCATCTCTGCATAGTAACCAATCAGCTTCTAACTTCAGCTTGTTCAATTAAGCTTTGACAATAAAATCTGGAAGCTGATTGATTACTATGCACAGCTGCACCAGATTGTGTGTGCACCACAAGATCCAGTGGTGGATCACCGATCTCTACTCCTGGAAGAGCCACTGTGGAGGATCATGTGACAGCAGTCTCAGGTAAGCAAGAAAGAAGTTTAGTTTTTTTTTTTTTTTTTAAAGCATGACTAGGTAAAAGCAGGTGGTTGATGTAAGAGGTGGAGTTTTTGCCTGCAGATTAGGGCCAGACATAGACAAAAATGTGCCAGAGGTTCTAAACCTTCCATGTTCTATCCAAAATACTACCTGCCTAAATACTCTTTTCTTATTGACATTTTATCTTAGACAAGCTGATGTGTATAGGTAACAGGTCCACTTTACACTCCACACAATACAATAGTCTAGGGTAGGGTAATTATCCATACTTTAACCACTTCCCACCCGCTGTATAGACAAATGATGGCGGCAGGGTGGTTCCCTCGTTCTGGGAGGACGTCATATGATGTCACACGCTCGCCACGCTAGCATGGCGATCAGTGGCGCCCTATGTCCCTGGAACACGGTACATACCTGATCTCGGTAAAGAGTCGATGACAAGGCTCTTTACCCATGTGATCAGCTGTGTCCAATCACAGCTGATCACATGTAAACAAGGAAATGCCGGTTATCGGCTTTCCTCTCACCACACTGACAGCGTGTGAGGAGAGGAGAGACTATCAGCGGCATTTTCTAACAGGGGAGACCTGCACAGATAATCAGGGCACTAATTATCAGTGCAGCCCCAACAGTGGCCAGCAATGATGGCAATCAGTGCCCATCAGTGATGCCAGTCAGTGCTGCCGATCAAGGCCCATCAGTGTCGCATATTAGTGCCTCCTCATCAGGGCCATCTGATTAGTGCCCTTTAGTGTCGTCTCATCAGCGCACATCAGTGAAGGAGAAAAATTACTTATTTCTTATTTACAAAACTTTCTAACAGAAACTAAGGAAAACTTTTTTTTTTCTGTCTTTTTTTGTCTTCTTAGCAAAAAAAAAAAAAAAATCCAGCTGTGATTAAATACCACCAAAAGAAAGCTCTCTCCGTCACAAAAAAATAATAAAAATGTTATTTGGGTACAGCGTTGCATGACCGCTCCGAAAGCTGAAAATTGGCCTGGGCAGGAAGGGGGTGAAAGTGCCCAGTATTGAAGTTGTTAAAGTAAAATTGCAGTTAAAACCTAACTAATCTTGAAAATGCTCACATGGGGGAGCCAGATCACGTGACCGGACTGGGACAGCCTGAAAATAGGTAAATATATACCCTCACCGGCCACTTTATTAGGTACACCTGTTCAATTGCTTGGTAACACAACTTGTTAATCAGCCAATCACATGGCAGCAACTCAATGCATTTAGGCATCTAGACATGCTGAAGAGGACTTGCTGAAGTTCAAACTGAGCATCAGAATGGGGAAGAAATGGGATTTAAGTGACTCTGAACGTGGCATGGTTGTTGGTGCCAGGCGGGCTGGTCTGAGTATTTGAAAAACTGCTGATCTCCTGGGATTTTCCCACACAACCATCTCTCGGATTTACAGAGAATGGTCCAAAAAATAAAAAATATCCAGTGAGCGGCAGTTGTGTGGACGACAATGCCTCGTTGATGTCAGGGGTCAGAGGAGAATGGGCAGACTGGTTTGAGATGATATAAAGGCAACAGTAACTCAAATAACCACTCGTTACAACCAAGGTATGCAGAAT
The DNA here is from genome assembly GCF_042186555.1 of Aquarana catesbeiana. Classification (NCBI taxonomy): domain Eukaryota; kingdom Metazoa; phylum Chordata; class Amphibia; order Anura; family Ranidae; genus Aquarana; species Aquarana catesbeiana. Next base: position 313,741,113 of record NC_133330.1, read on the forward strand.
ACCATCTCTGATTGCACATGGAACCTTGAAGCAGATGGGCTAAGAACAAGAAACTGAGGCTACAATTCGCACAGGCTAACCAAAATTGGACAATAGAAGATCGGAAAAACGTTGCCCGGTCTGAGGAGTCTCGATTTCAGCTGTGACATTCAGATGGTAGGTTCAGAATTTTGTGTAGACAGAAGGAAAGCATGGGTCCATCCTGGCTTGTATCAACGGTTCAGGCTGCTGGTGGTGTAATGGTGTGGGAGATATTTTCTTGGTACACTTTGGGCCCCTTAGTATCAATTGAGCATCGTTTAAACACCACGGCCTACCTGAGTATTGTTGCTCCCCATGTCCATCCCTTTATGACTACAGTGTACCCATCTTCTGATGGCTCCTTCCAGCAGGATAATGCTCCACGTCACAAAGCTCCAATCATCTCACCACTGATTTCTTGAACATGACAATGAGGTCACTGTACTCCAATGGTCTCCACAGTCACCAGATCTCAATCCAATAGAGCACCTTTGGGATGTGATGAAATGGGAGATTCACAGCATGGATGTGCAGCTGACAAATCTGCAGCAACTGCGTAATGCTATCATGTCACTATGGACCAAAATCTCTGAGGAACACCTTGTTGAATCTATGCCACAAAGAATTAAGGAAGTTGAAGGCAAAAAGGGGGTTCAACCCGGTACTAGCAAGGTGTACCTAATAAAGAGTGTACATCTTTCTTACACAGGTTAGTCAGCATAAATGTTGGGAGGGGGAAGCGTTTTTAGGACGAATTAGGTAAAGCCTGAAATTCTACATTAAGCTGAGGAAAAAAACACATGCCGAGCATTGCAGGTAATGGCTCTTGCACTTGTACACTCTTTACTATAATCTTAGCATGACTTTAGGAAGTGCTCAGTCCCCCTCTCCCTCCCTCCAGCGGTCAGTAGGCTAATCCTGTCTCTGCATCATAAAATATTATAACTATGATCTCTTAAGCTCATTTCCCCTGTGTGCCATCTGCCTACTGTCCTGATACCTGAAATATAGGTTACTTCATTCTTTTTTTTCCCTTTGGACTTGAAACTGGAATGGAAAGAAAGTCATCTTCATAGAGCATACATTATTCAGCACCACAATGTGAAGTGACCTAAAAAAAATGATCACCAAGGTTTGACGACACAAAAAACAAAAAAGATAGTTAAAGCAAAAGAGGTGATCACACTAATGGAAAGACAACAAAGGTAAAAACGGTACAAACTGTGCGGTTTTATAGGTTTAGTTTTATAGGTTTCATTTTATGGATTCCCATGACACTCTATGAAATGCTCCTGTATCCTGAGTACACCAGTGGTAGATGATTATTTGTAAAAGAAAAATACTATAAAATGTCAGTTGAAAAATGTAATGTTAAAGTTATGACTAGTTAGCCCTTTTAACAAGCACAATAGAAAAAAATATAGAAGTCCACAAAAAAGGATTAAACAGTCCAGTTTTTTTTTAAATAATTCCACCTACAAGTGCATAGCACTGCACTAGTCATGAGTGCAGTGATGTTGGCAAAATTGATCGCTATGAAGTTACAACATTTGCCCAAAAGTTCAACAAAATTTTCCTTAAATTTTGCCAGGCAGCTTGCTTAGGTGAAATTTGCATGCAAAAATAATCTATCCTTTAAGAAAACCTTCCTTTGTTACTTTGTAAGTCCTGTCATTAGATGTGGGCATAAAACAGGCAATTATTACACCATGCTCAAATAACATTCATATCATGTTCTCCTAATGAGGGGATGTTTTTTGTGGCACAAGAACAGGTCCAAGATAGTTAAAAGGACCTTCCCTAATCATTAGGACACATTTAAAATCTATTGTTGAATTAAAAAAAATAGCTTCCAGAGGAACTTTACCCCTGCTTTAATTTTTTTTCCCATCCCTTCATCATCCCATCATCTTCTCTTCTATGCTGGGTTGTCCATAAAAGATATACTTAAAGTGGTTGTACACCCTGTACAACCACTTTTACCTACAGGTAGCCTATATT
>NC_133330.1:314459763-314663760 GCF_042186555.1 Aquarana catesbeiana
AGTCTCTTGAAGCGTTTTTCTTGACTCGAAGAGGAAGAAGACACATCTGTGTTCCCGATTAGTAAAAATCACAGATTCCTCTCTCCCCTCTCTGCCCCCCTCTCTTCTCTCTCTCCTCCCCCCTCTCTCTCCTCTCCCCCCTCTCTCTCTCCTCCCCCTCTCTCTCCTCCCCCCCCCTCTCTCTCTCTCCTATCCCCCCCTCTCTCTCTCTCCTATCCCCCCCTCTCTCTCTCTCCTCTCCCCCCCTCTCTCTCTCTCCTCTCCCCCCTCTCTCTCTCTCCTCTCCCCCCTCTCTCTCTCTCCTCTCCCCCCTCTCTCTCTCTCCTCTCCCCCCTCTCTCTCTCTCCTCTCCCCCCTCTCTCTCTCTCCTCTCCCCCCTCTCTCCTCTCCCCCCTCTCTCTGCTCTCTCTCTCTCTTTCCCCCCCGCTCTCTCTCTCTTCCCCCCCGCTCTCTCTCTCTTTCCCCCCGCTCTCTCTCTCTCTTTCCCCCCGCTCTCTCTCTCTCTTTCCCCCCGCTCTCTCTCTCTCTTTCCCCCCGCTCTCTCTCTCTCTTTCCCCCCCGCTCTCTCTCTCTCTCCCCCCGCTCTCTCTCTCTCTTCCCCCCGCTCTCTCTCTCTCTTCCCCCCGCTCTCTCTCTTCCCCCCCCGCTCTCTCTCTTCCCCCCCCGCTCTCTCTCTTTCCCCCCCCGCTCTCTCTCTTCCCCCCCCGCTCTCTCTCTTCCCCCCCCCGCTCTCTCTCTTCCCCCCCGCTCTCTCTCTTCCCCCCGCTCTCTCTCTTCCCCCCCCGCTCTCTCTCTTCCCCCCCGCTCTCTTTCTCCCACGCTCTCTCTCCCCCCTCCCCCCTCTCTCTCCCCTCCCCCCCTCTCTACTCTCTCTCTCTCCCCCTCTCTCTCCCCCTCTCTCTCCCCCTCTCCTCTCTCTCTCTCCCCCTTTCCTCTCTCCTCTCTCTCTCCCCCCTTTCTCTCTCCTCTCTCTCTCTCCCCCCTTCCTCTCTCGCTGACAGAATGACGGTCTGCCTTGTTTACATGATCGCGACTGCCGGACCTGCTGTCCAATCATAGCGGGAGTGCAGCTCCAGTGGTGCGCGCCCTCCCAGAGCCGATGGAAGAGATTACGTGCACGTACGTGATTTTGCGCTATAGGGCTGCCCTGCTACAGTATTTGTACGTGGGGCAGTCCTTAAAGCGTGGGTCCACCTATCTATCGTTTTTTTTTTTTTTGAGTTCATTCACAAACTTTTCTTCTCAGCATTACATACTCACATATTGTGTGTAATATGTCCGCCTGTGTCAGATTTCGTCGGAAAGAATAACTTATATTATTCACTGCAGGCGGTTTCCATCTTCATTGTGGGCATTTGAAGCCCACAAGCATTTATTTCCTGGATGTGGTGAATGCTGTGCTCCCAGCATTCACCGCTCGTTCCTGCACATGCTCAGTGGCATCCTGGGAAGCCTGAGACTAGCTCCCAGGAGTCTGGGAGAGGCTAGAAACACACCTACTCCCACGGGAGGAGAACCAGGAAGTGCAAAGAAGAATAGAAAAATAAAAGGTAATTACGGCGATTTAAATTTTTTAAACAGCATGTCAGCATCTAGGCAAGTAAGAGAATACATACAGATAATGTTCAAAATTTGGGTGGAACCCCGCTTTAAGTGGTTAACGTTGTGTTAAACCCAAAAGAAACATTTATTATATTGCAGTTTACCAATTCCTAAATGTGATGGCTGTATTAGTTTCTTTTTTTAGGCTTTCTTTCTTCTATTTTCATCTGGTGATCTGTCATGCAAGTCTTTTGTGGTTTTCAAAAGAACCAGCACTCTTGCATTTGTATCAATTACAGGGATGGGACAAACCATTCAACGCTGGCAGGGGTGCTTACAATGATCATTTTTATGTATTTATGTAAAACCTTTATCCCTAAGAAAATAAAACTGTTCACTGTAACTGCTTATAAAGTGTTAGCTGGAGATTGGCTTTAGTTTGCACATCTAACACTCCCCTCCTCCTGGACTGACGATGCTGCTGTCCAAATGTGCCCCCTGTGCTCCTTCATCCAGAGTGAGGGCACTCTAATACAAGAGGTGTGTTACTGGCCAGATCATCAAGGGAAAACAGAGGGGAACAAAGCCTAAAAAAATAAAACTGATGCAGCCACCACATCTAATGATTGGTAAGCTGCAATATATTACATTTTTGGTTTTGGGTTTATTACCACTTTAAGCAAAGCTTTTTTTTTTTCAGTAAGAAAAATACTTGATACAAAAAAAGGAAATAAACTGAAAGGGGATTTAGTCATTCCATACACTATCCAAAGGATATCTAAAACTAAAAAAAAAATGTAAAATGCTGCAGATTTGTACTTTAGAATTGGTGGCTGCCTTAGTTTCCTTTTTAGGCTTTTTTGCTTTTATTTTTACCTGGTGATTCTGACAATAGCACACTTCTTGTCATAGGGTGGCAACACTCACTCTATTTTTGGATGAGCAGCGTTGCTCTCCTGATTCAGCCGTGCTCATCTGATTCGGACTACATAAAGTCCCCCTCTAACTTCCATTGGACAGAGAGGAGGTGTTCTGTAGTTCACAGACATTAGCTGCAAAGGCTGAAAACAAGGAGATTTTTCTTTAGCTCACGGGAAGTAACAAATTAACTGAATTTCTGGCAAGATTAAATGGGTATTTTGTAAAAATGTTCTTAGCCTGAAAAAGGGAAACAAATGCAGCCTTCACATCTTTGGACTGGTAAGTCTCAATATATTACCTTTAAGTTCTTAGAGTTGATATCTCTTAACCCCGGGCCTATTCTAACACTTCTCATAGAAGTACAAATCTGCTTTTTTTTTTTTTTTTTGCAGGAAAATTACCAAGAACCCCCAAACATATATATTTTTAAGCAGAGGCCCCAGAGAATATTTTTTTTTTTTTGTCTCACACGGTATTTGTGCAGCGTTTTTTCAAATGCAATTTTTTGGGAAAAATACTTTAGTGAATTTTAATGCACAAAAACACAATATAATATCCAATTGTTTGGTATAATATAAAAGATGGTTTTACGCCGAGTAAATGGAGATACCTAACATGTCATGCTTTAAAATTGCGCAGGCTCGTGGAATGGCGCCAAACTTTGGTACTTAGAAAATCTCCATAGGTGGCGCTTTATAAGTCTTTACAGGTTGCCACTTTACAGTTACACAGGCCTGGTGCTAGAATTATTGCTCTCACTATTATATTTGTGGCGATACCTCACATGTGTGATGTGAACACCGTTTACGCATGCGTTCGGCTTTGCTTTCTGAGCATGGGGGAACAGGGGTGCTTTAAAAAAAAAAAAAAAAAAGTTTGTATTATTTTGTTTTAAATTTTTATTTTTACAGTATATTTAAAAAATTTTATCAAACTTTATTGCTATCACAAGGAATGAACAACATCCCTTGTAATAGCATGGGGAGTGACAGGTACTCTTTACTGGGACATCTGGGGTCTTTTAGACCCCAGATCTCTCCTCTTCTCTCCCAAAGCATCTGATCAAACCAAGATCGGTTTGATCAGATGCTTGTGCAAACAACTTGTTTACATGAGATCGAATCCGGAAGTGACAAAATCCATGTCACCTCCAGTTTCTGACGTCACACAATGGGAGGAACAATATTGATTCCTCTCCCTGTGTCCCAGGAACCGAATGCCTTGGTCGAATCGTTACTGGGCTCTTGATCACAGGGGATGGTAAAGGCTAAGGCAGCGGTGGGAGGGGGGGTGGGACCCCTTTCTGCTGCCTATAAAAGTAATCCAGCGGCTTCTTCCTAGCCGCTAAGATTACTTTTGCATTGAAGGGAATCGCCGCCGGCACTAAAAAATGATATCTCGATCATTGCTGCAGTGATGATCGCGATATCACCTTTCCAATCCAGCAACATACTGGTACGTCACTGGTTGCAAGTGGTTAAATACAGTTTGCCTATACATAAACCTCTTTCCGCCCCCCCTGCCCTGACTTCTCTTTTTAACTGGGCTATTATGCCTGGAGGACGGAAAGGTCTTTGCAATCATGTGACAACTGCGATTGGCTGTTACAGTGATCACATGATTGGGAGCCAGTCCCACCGGTTCCCAGTCATTAATACACACCAAGAGCTGTTTTTGACAACTCGATCTCTGTGCTGGGATTGTGTAGTGAACATGCTCCCAGCACAGAAATCTCTGCCGCTCAGACTCATGCATGATGTGTGGACACTAAAGGCCACTCTCTTCGCCTTCGCACATTCTTGTTACATGTGCAACAAGAGGTTGGCATGCAAGTTGCTTGGCAAAAACCTGCCAGTGCAGTAGTCTCCAGCCTCCCTGGCACTGGGGACTGGGGCCTCAGTGACAACGACCCCTTCACGGACCGGGGGTGTGACATTTCGGTGCTGCCTGTTACCTCGGGGGGGGGGGGGAGTGTAACCTATCACCTCCGGGCCGGCCTGGCCCAACTTGGCGTTCCTCCCTCCTCCTCTTCTTCTTCTTCTCCCCCTTCCTCTCCGTAGGTCAGGTGAACACAGAGAGGGACAGGAGTAGTGGTGCTATGAGAAAGGGAGCAGGCGGCCTCTGGTGGTGGCAGTGCTAGTTGTGCTGGCTAGCTCGTCTGCCACGCGGCCGGGCCCCCAACAGGGGTTGAGGTCCCCTGTTCTAGTGTACAGATGGATAGAGAGATGAAGGGCCTATGATTGTGTCACACGTTCTTTAATGTGAGCCAGCATGCCACCTTCTATTCTAGCTGCACCCAAAGGGCAGGCGGAAGTGAGGCAAATAGATCCGCAAATTATTTACTGAAGGGCGTTTTGAGGTTTTTGCTTTATGCACTGTTTATGTATTATTCATTATTTTTTGTAATAATGCAATGTTTCATTTCTCTGCCTATTCTCTCAAAAGTACTCGATAGAAATGGCGGTTCTTTAACGATTCTGTGCGACACTTTGTCTTGGTCTCAGGTGTTGGATATTTGGTTTATTTACACTTCTTGATTTAGGGATAATTTCACTTTCAGCTGGAAAAGAAAAAAAACTTTAAAAGGCACTGACGGCTCTGATGTGGCTTGTTTTTATTTCATTAATGGAGAGAAGCCTTTGAAGTGTATTAGGCGGTGCACCATGGACTACATGAAAACTACACAGGCTTTTCTTTCTGTGCTCAAGTCTTGTCTCTGATAAATATTTGCAGAATTGAGCAGTGTCAGGATCAGCGTATTTGATGTGAAGTCATTATTGGCAGTAGAGAGGAATACTGATCAGGGTATAATGTAGACTGGTTTAGAGACTTTATCCCTCAGTACATTGCTTTTTTTCTTATAGGCTGTGATTTTTTTTTTTTGGAGTTTTTATATTTATGTAAGAGACTGTAATCTGTTGGTCCTGTTTTAAATATCTCCAGGGAGCGTCGGCCATGTTTTATATATATCTCCAGGGAGCGTCGGCCATGTTTTATATATATCTCCAGGGAGCGTCAGCCACACAATTTTCCTTCTTTGCTTTTTACACCAAAGAGTCTTGAAAGAAACCTCCACTTTTCTCAAAACTATGGCCTCCAATTAAAAAAAAATGTTGTGTAGCTGTAAATTGTACAGTAAGTGTATGTGCACTAACCATTTTCCCTTAGCCCCCCATAAATTCACACAATCCTGGCAGTGAGGTCCACTTCATACAGCTTCCTTTTATGGGGGACAACACTGCTGCACTGCTCCTGTGTTCAGAGCAGCGTTATCCCTCATTCTGTCTGTGGCTGCTTGCACTGCAGAGGGATGGGAAGGTGTTTCAGGGAGAGCATGTCTATTGGCTATATCACTGCTGATTCAAAATCCTGTAGCTCAGAGGTCTCCAAACTTTATATACAAAAGGCCAGTTTACTGTCCCTTAAACTTTGTTTTCCCACTGGGAAAACAAAATGTCCTGGTGTCAGTGGGAGTGGACAATGCCCCATCATTGGTATTAGGGGGAGTAATAATGCCCTGTTGGTATCATTGGGAGATATAGTACCCCATTATTGGTGTCAGTGTGAGGTATAGCGCCCATCATTTGCGTGAGTTGGAGGAATAGTGCCCCATCATTTGTGTCTGTGGGAGGAATAGTGCCCCATTGTCGGTGGCAGGAACTATGCCTCACTGTTGCTCATGGAGGGGTGGGGGGGGGGAATTATGCCCCAAGGGCAAGATAAAAGCAAGCAAATGGCTGCATCTGGCCCCCGGGCCACAGTTTGGAGACCACTGCTGCAGCTAGTCAATCTACCACACCTAGTCCTCCCACTGCTTTCTTCTCCTTATTTTTATTTATTTTTAATTTTTTTAATACTGTCATCAGTCAGTGTTCCAGATCACTGCCACATGCGTTATGATAATGCTGTACTGCACTGGTAACAGTATGTAAGAAAAATAAAATTGTGACTTTTTTTTTTTTTCTTTTTTTAATCTTCCGAAAAATTACATCTTCAAAAAACTAGCCATGCCTCTTGCTAAATATCTTGGGCTGTCTTATTTCCCCAAAAGGGGTCATTTGGGAGTATTTGTACTGTCCTGGTGTTTCTGGGACTTGGAAATTAGATAGTCCGTCAGTACATCAGGACTGATCAATTTTCAGATCGATCTATCTATCTATCTATCTATCTATCTATCTATCTATCTATCTATCTATCTATCTATCTATCTATCTATCTATCTATCTATCTATCTATCTATCCCATAGACTGTGGACTGTATATACTCGAGTATAAGTCGACCCGAATATAAGCCGAGGCACCTAATTTTACCACAAAAAAACTGGGAAACTTATTGACTCGAGTATAAGACGAGGGCGAGAAATGTGCAGCTACTGTAAGTGGAAAAGAGGGTCAACAATGCCCATTTGCATGCCTCACTGTGCCCATTTGCAGCCATAGGTCCCCCGAACTTCAAACTCGGTAGTTAAGGATTCCTAGATGCCCCCTAGCTGCAGCCAAAATTTGGGGTCTCTGGACCCAAAGGGTCCTGAAATGACATTGCTGCAGATGGACACAGTTGACCGACTTTGGGGCCCCGTATCTCGGGGCCACTTAGTGCTAGGCACCCCAAATTTGGTGTGCAAACCCAGTGGAACTAGCACCACAATATATCCAATATAAATATGTCTTCAAGTGCACCTGTCGTTAAATTCACATGATTTTGTAGGGCATTTGTCAACATTATTAACTCATGTTATTATTTTGAGTAAAATTGTACTTCTTTATTAACATTAAAGTGATTGTAAAGGCTCGCTTTAAAAAAATTAAAAAAACAAAAAACATGTTGTACTTACCTCCTTTATGCAGTTGGTTTTGCACAGAGCAGCCCCGATCCTCCTCTTCTCGGGTCCCTCTTTGCTGCTCCTAGTCCCTCCCTCCTTTGAGAGCCCATCACCCAGCAGCTTGTTACAGGTTGTCACCCAAGCTGAGTCAGAGCTCCTTGTATCTATTCAGACATGGAGCCCCGACCTGGCCCCGCCCCCTCTCTCCCCTGATTGACTGACTTTGACAGCCGCAGGAGCCAATAGCCCTGCTGCTTTGTCTCAGCCAATCAGGAGGAGTGTACTGGATGGCTGAGGGGATCATGGACATTGTTGGAGAGAGGAGGAGGTCAGGTAGGTAATTGGGTGGGGGGGAGGCTGCTACACACAGAAATTTTTTTATCTTAATGCATAGAATGCATCAAGATAAAAAAAAAACCTTCTGCCTTCACAACTCCTTTAAAGTGATTGTAAAAGGCAGAAGGTTTTGTATCTTAATGCATGAAGATAAAAAACATTCTGTGTGCAGAAGCCCCCTTAGCCCCCCTACCTGAGCCCCATCTAGATCCAGCGATGTTTTTGGAGTGTCTTGGCTGCCCGCGACTCCCCTCCTCATTGGCTGAGACAGCAGCGCAGCGCCATTGGCTCCAGCTGCTGCCAAGCAAAGTCAGTCAGCCAATGAGGAGAGAAAGGGGGCAGGTGGCGGCTTCGTGTCTGAATGGACCCGGGTTACTGTGGCTCGGCTTGGGTGCCCCCACAGCAAGCACTCAACAGGAGGGAGAGGCCAGGAGAGCCGAAAACGGACCCGGGAAGCGAAGGATCAGGGCTGCTCTGTGTAAAACCACTGCACAGAGCATGTGAGTATAACATGTTTGGTATTTTTAACTAAAAAAAAAAATGAGTTTTTAGTATCACTTTAACCGCTTCTGGACCAGCCACTGCAGTTATACTGCGGCGGGTTGGCTCCCCTGCGGGAAACCACGTAGCTGTACGTTGGCTCGCGGGGTCTGGATAGCAGGCGCGCGCTCCCTACACAGCAGGGCTGCGGATGCTCGTGGCCGACTGTTGCGATGAACGCCGGCCACGAGCGATCGTGAGCAGGAGACACAGAACAAGGACGAGTGTGTGTAAACACACACTTCCCTGTTCTGTCCTGACAGGAATGACAGATCGTGACTTCCTATTAGCTAGGAACCACGATCCGTCACTTCCTCTACTTAGTCCCCTCCCCCTTCAGTTAGAATCACCTCCCAGGGAACACAACCCCTTCACCGCCCCCTAGTGTTAACCCCTTCACTGCCAGTGACATTTTTACAGTAATCAATGCATTTTTAATCACATTGATCGCTGTATTAATGCCAGTGGTTCCAAAAATGTGTCAAAATTGTCCAATGTGTCCGCCATATTGTCGCAGTCACGATAAAAATCGCAGATTGCCATCATTACTAGTAAAAAAAGTAATAATAAAAATGCTATAAATCTATCCCCTATTTTGTAGATGCTATAACTTTTGAACAAACCAATCAATATATGCTTTTTGCCTTTTTTGGGTTTTTTTTTTTTAACCAAAAATATGTAGAATACCTTAACTGAGGAAAAGATAGCTTTTTTTTAAAAAAAAGAATGGGGATATTTATTATAGCAAAAAGTAGAAAATATTCTTTTTTTTTTTTTTTTTTTCAAAATTGTCCCTCTTTTTTTGTTTATAGCGCAAAAAATAAAAACCACAGAGGCGATCAAATACCACTTAAAGAAAGCTCTGTTCATGGGAAAAAAAGGACGTCAATTTTATTTGGGTACAGCATCGCACGACCGCGCAATTGTCAGTTAAAGCAGAGCATGGCCGAATCGCAATAAACGCTCTGGTCAGGAAGGGGGTAAATCCTTCCGGGTCTGAAGTGGTTAATAACAGAAAAATGCTGATCTTAGCTTCCAGCCTAGGCAGCTTAGATCACATAGACTCTGGTTACCAATCATTACAGCAAAGAGTCTGTTTCAGTAGTGCTATAAGAGGATAAATAAGACTGTTCTATGTATATAGAGAATTTCAAAGTTTACATAAAAGCAAAGTTTTTATGCATTTATATAATTGTGTATATTAATTTGGTTTCTTGAAGATGTATACCTAACAAAGATAAAATGGACTAAAGATTTCCTTAAGCCTTGTGTCATTATAATTGTTCTGAAAATGATTGTTTCGTGAATTTGTAAGATTATCAAATATTCTATAAATGACTAAAGGTGATCATTATGTCTGAATTTCAGGTTCTCGTCTGATGCCTCTGTGGTGGACCTAACAACCTATGCCAATCAACTCCCTGTATCTGAAATAATACACCAGGTAATGATTACAGTCTGCTCTGTTACTAATTTCGGTATGTGCTATGTAGTAGATTAAACGTCCCGGTCACACCTCACATATGCTCTGTTTTAGCGTAAAGACTGGTATCGGTACCATCCACATGAGTTGGCTTCTACCCCCCCTAGATAAATAGTTACATAGGAAAAAAGACACATGCCCATCTAGTTCAACCAATAGAAGGCAAAATATAAATAAATAATAATTATTATTTAAGTTTATTATTTGTTTAAGTTTATTAGTTTAACTGATCCTTTACATCCTTTTTTGCTGTGTATATAAATCTTTATTTTGCAAACAGATTAATACAGGTCGCTCTAATTTACAGAAATGTGCCAAAGTCTTGTGGCATTCCTTAAAAAAAAAAAAAAAAAAAAAAAAAATATATATATATATATATATATATATATATATATATATATATATATATATATATATATATATATATATATATATATATATATATATATATATATATATATATATAATTACTGATATTAACTTGTAAGCAACAAATGTCAGAAAAAGGCACGGTCAGCAAGTGCTTAATTGATCAAAGCTGGGATTGTGGGATTGTTGTGTACTCAGAGATGGTGTCAGCAGCTGTCAAAAAAGTCATCAGAGTGCCGGTTCACACTTATGCAATCCATAAAGCATAGATTCGCAGGCCAACCTTAAAAGCATGATTTCCAATGAAGGCTGTTCACATATATGCAGTGTGAATTTGACCCGGTTCATAAAAGGGTCCTGTGCGGGTTTGGTGGGTTTTTTATCTCCGGCTATTCCAAATCCTCTCAGAATTCACATTCGAATCACACCTGTCGCAACAGAAATCGCACTGTGAAATCGCACTGTGAAATCACATCAGATTCACACTACATTAGCATGAACCGTGACTGAATCAGTGTTTACAAACAACACTGCAACCTGTAAAAAAAAGATACAAAGTAGCACAATGTTACTTTTGTATCATTTTGTTCATTCATCTGCAGATCAAAGGGATGAACTTCAATCTGCAGCAACAGGCTTCATGTTCACGGGACTTTTTTCAACCTCTCCTGAACGCTGGAACATAACAGCTAGTAATCCAGTTTAAAAACGCGTTTAGCAGCGTTTACAAGCCGCGATTGCGTTCAGGAGCGTTTACTAAAGAGAAGCTCAGGAGACCCTCCCAAATGATTAGAAAGCACTAAAAACAAGTATTTATGAACTATTTCAGCCATTCTGTGAGAGAACAGTGTGAGCAGCAGCTGAAAAAGCAGTGTGCTTGTAGCTAGCTGTTATTTTTTGGTTGGATTGTTAATATGGATCCCATGATGAGGAAATGTGTGAGGAAATGTGTGAGGAATGCTCCTGATGTTGCTTTTGCTGAGGCTCCAAAGACGTAGAAAATTGCACGAGAGGACCAGAGTTCATCGCTACTGGACACATCCATTCATGGATCAACGCATGTCCACAGGATACTTTTCTAATATGTATGTTCAGCTGCGTAATTACCCAGAGAAATGTTTTAATTTTACACTCATGTCAATTGCTACCTTTGACGTTCTCTTGGAAAAGATTAGACCCTGTCTAGTTCGCATAAAATGTGAGAGATTGATATAGGGTTACAGGCTGGGGGAAGGAAGAGACAATTGTATGAATCTCATTAGCCAGCTGGAAAACTTTATAACATGTTGGGTCATAAAGAAATGCAAACAGCCAGACATTAGGGTCTCAAGCTCAACGTGGGGGTCATCAGGTTAAATTCTGAATGTTTGACGGGCGAGGTGAAATTCCTATTCCACTTCAGCGTCAAGTAATGCAAGTTGTGTATTGTACAGCATAATTGGCTGATGAGGGGAATATCACATGATATATCAAGCTTGCATAAAGTGATAATTGAGTTTTTGGTGTGTTTTTAGCATTTTTCAGGCTCAAAAGTAATAAATAAAATGTTTCCTTTTAAAAACGCTACCAGACGAAAACGTGCGCTTTTGAAATGCCTCTAAACACAGCTTCTGGACGCATCTTTTTGGGTTCCAAAAAAAGCCTCTAAACGCAACTGCCTAGAAACGACTATAAACGACCCTGTGTACATGTACTGATAAGTTAACATAGAGGAGAGTTCAGGAGCAGTTGAAAAAAAAAATGCCCAACTGCACCTAAACGTCCGTTTACCAGCAGCAGTGTACATGAGGCCAGGGCCGTCTTTAATATGGTTTGGACCCCGGGCAAACATTTTTTTTGGGCCCCCCCCAATTCAATTTTGCTTTTCACCCCAACATCTCAAAAAACAGACACAAACATAGATTTATCTTTAAAAAACATTACAGCCTCGTCATATCACAGCGCCCATTACATTGCAGCCTCCTCATATCACAGCCCCCATTGCATTGCAGACCTTTCCACATTATAGTGCCCCTTTACACATCACAGCGCCCCCGTTACATTAGAGTCCCCTTCATGTCCAGGGCTGGACTGGGACAAAAATGTGGCCCTGGACTTCATCCAGACCGACCCAGGGCATAACACATCAGGGGACAGGACACAGAACATCAGGGCACAGGGTACAGCACATCAGGGTACAGAGCCCAGCACATCAGGGTAGAGGGTATAGCACATCAGGACACAGCACATCAGGGTACAGGGTATAGCACATCAGGTCACAGCACATCAGGGTACAGGGTATAGCACATCAGGTCACAGCACATCAGGGTACAGCGCATCAGGGTACAGAGCCCAGCACATCAGGGTACAAGGTATAGCACATCAGGACACAGCACATCAGGACACAGCACATCAGGGTACAGGGTATAGCCCATCAGGGTACAGCACATCAGGGCACATCAGGACACAGCACATCAGGGTACAGCACATCAGGGTACAGAGCCCAGCACATCAGGGTAGAGGGTATAGCACATCAGGACACCGCACATCAGGGTACAGGGTATAGCACATCAGGACACAGCACATCAGGGTACAGGGTATAGCACATCAGGGCACAGCACATCAGGGCACATCAGGACACAGCACATCAGGACACAGCACATCAGGGCACAGCACATCAGGGCACAGCACATCAGGGTAGAGGGTATAGCACATCAGGACACCGCACATCAGGACACAGCACATCAGGGTACAGGGTATAGCACATCAGGACACAGCACATCAGGGTACAGCACATCAGGACACAGCACATCAGGGCACAGCACATCAGGGCACAGGGTACAGCACATCAGGGTACAGAGCCCAGCACATCAGGGCACAGCACATCAGGGCACAGGGTACAGCACATCAGGGTACAGAGCCCAGCACATCAGGGTACAGGGTATAGCACATCAGGATACAGCACATCAGGGTACAGGGTATAGCACATCAGGATACAGCACATCAGGGTACAGTGTATAGCACATCAGGACACAGCACATCAGGGTACAGGGTATAGCACATCAGGGCACAGCACATTAGGGTACAGGGTATAGCACATCAGGACACAGCACATCAGGGCACAGGGTATAGCACATCAGGACACAGCACATCAGGGCACAGCACATCAGGGCACATCAGGGCACAGCACATCAGGACACAGCACATCAGGGCACAGGTCACAGTACATCAGGGCACACGACATTGGGGCACAGCACATCAGGGCACGGGGCACAAAGCACATCAGGGCATGGGGCACATCAGGGTACATTGGGGCACATCAAAGCACATGGGGCACATCAGGGTACATTGGGGTACATCGCGGCGGACCTCACCGCAGAACAACTGGGAAACGATGCAAAAGGCAAATTAGGCGGCCGCTGGAACCGGCCCACTGAGCCATCGGCCCGCCGGGAAACTCCCGGTAGTCCCGATGGCCAGTACATGCCTGTTCATGTCATAGTGCCCCTTTACACATCACAGCACCCCAATTACATTGCAGCCATTGTCACATCACACATTCACATGTATGTGTTTTGGCGGCCCGCATTTGCGCAGGCACAGCAGCCCATTCATTTGAATGGGTTGCCATGCCTGCGTTTCCTGCAGAAAAAAAAGTTGCATGCAGCATTTTAAAAATGCAGTGGCCTTGAAATTCATTCGGCTTTTGCACCATGCGACTTACCTGCAGTTCCTGCGCACACAAACGTACTGTGTCTTTAAAAGCGTGGCCTAAACATCTAAAAATGCAGCAAGTTTGCCAGAGCAGGAACTGCAGGTAAGTCACATGGAGCAAAAGTATAATGAACAGACAGTGCTGTATTTCATTGCTTGATGGGCATAGGTGTGTGCAGCCCTATTAAATGCTGCATGCACCTTTTTTTTTTGCAGGAAACGCAGACATGGCAGTCCATTCAAATGATTGGGCACTGTGCCTGCACAAATGTGGGCCACCAAAACACATACATGTGAACCAGCTAGGCCCAAAATAAGCCCATCAAGCAGTTCACACTTTGCAGGCGCTATAGCGCTAAAAATAGTGCCTGCAAAGTGCCCTGAAACAGCGGCTCCATTCACTCCAGTGTGAAAGCCCCAAGGGCTTTCACACTGGAGCGGTGCGCTGGCAGGGCGTCAGAAAAAGTCCTGCCAGCAGCTTCTTTGGAGCGCATTAGGAGCGGCGAACTCACCGCTCCTAAAGCGCCCCTGCCCATTGAAATCAATGGACAGTGCCGCTGAACCGCCGGCAAAGCACCGCCGTAGCGGTGCTTTGCAGGCGCTTTTAACCCTTTTTCGGCTGCTAGCAGGGGTTTAAAGTGCCCCGCTAGAGGCCGAAAAGCGCAGCAAAAACGACGGTAAAGCGCCACTAAAAACAGTGGCGTTTTACCACCAATGCCCGGGTGCTTTCAGTGTGAAAGCAACCTAAATACAGTATGCCATGTTCCTGTAAATCATGCTGTGTGCTCTCCTCTGAGGCCTCACTCAGCCTGGACAGTGGACTACAGAATGGCTAAGTTTTTTTTAACTTTCTTTTATTACACAAGACATGGCATGGGGATAGGGGGAGCATGAGCCAGGGGAGGAGAATAGACCTTACCTGGTCGTGGAAAGCTCAGCTAAATTCTCCACACTGCTCCTTAGTTTTTTCACTTCACCAGGCACTCTCCACTCCGCGCTGCCCAGGGCCCTGTCTCACTCCTCTTCCGCTCCTCCGAGTCAGTGCTAACACAGCACTGTCTGCACTCATAGCAAGGGGCGGGGCCAGAGCGTCAGTGGAGCTCAAGGCCCCGCCCACCCACGGCCCGCTCCTCAAATGAAAAAAAAAAAGGCACTGGCAGTGTGGGCGCCGTGCGTGCCGCCGCGGCTGTCAACACATAATTCAGCGCCGATTTGCGGGCAGCGCGCAGAGGTAACGGGCAGCTCTGCTTTGGGCCCTAAGCAATGACAGGGCCCTGGGCAGCTGCCCCGTTTGCCCTGCGCTAAAGACGGCCCTGCATGAGGCCTAAAGCAAGCTGGCAAATAAAAAAAAAAAATAGTGTTTTTCTTTTTCAATAAAATGTTCTTCGGTTTAGCCTCTTATTAACCTTTAGTTTATTCTAATCAGCCTTATTCTCCTCCATTTGAATATTATTTCCCTGCTTTTTTTTTTTAATATTTTATTAACCATTAATATTTAAACTTTTTTTGTTTATATTTTTACACATTTAACACACATTTACACATTTCCCATTTAACAAAGCAAAAAGTAAAAAAAAAAAAAATTCATTTGTAAATAACTTTGCAATGATTTATACCAGAATCATAATTTTAGTGTCATTTTAAACAGGACACATTACAGAAGAAAATGCGCATATATATATATATATATATATATATATATATATATATATATATATATATATATATATATATATATATATATATATATACACATTTTCTTCTGTAATGTGTCCTGTTTAAAATGACACTAAAATTATGATTCTGGTATAAATCATTGCAAAGTTATTTACAAATGAATTTTTTTTTTATTTCAATTTTTGCTTTGTTAAATGGGAAATGTGTAAATGTGTGTTAAATGTGCTGATTAGAGATATCGCTGTTATGGCAGCATCTAGCTGCCATAACCCCGGTAGCCTCGTGTTCAGCTGGTGGTCCGGTTTCTGATAAGAGTGGTCTCTGCAGCAGATTCGCAGCGAGATCACTTTTATTGGCAGCGGGAGAGGGCCCGCCGCGCTCCGGTGCACTCCACCGCTTACCGGATCCGTCGGCATCAGTGGAGGCAATCGGATCTTCACCATGGCTGGGCATAGAGACGAGAGAGGGGAAGATGGCCCCCACCCGTCTCCATAACAATGCACGGCGGAAGCGACGTCAAAACGTCACTTCCGCCCACAGCTTTTTTTTAAAACATTTTTTAAATGACAATTTTATTTATTTTTTTGACCCCAGATCTCCTATTTAAGAGGTCCTGTCATGCTTTTTTTCTATTACAAGGGATGTTTACATTCCTTGTAATAGGAATAAAAGTGAAACAATTTTTTTTATTTTTTAAAAAAGAACAGTGTAAAAATAAAAGGTAAAAATGAAATAAGAAAAAATTTTTAAGCGCGCCCCATCCCGCTGAGCTCGTGTGCAGAAGTGAACGCATACGCGAGTACCGCCCGCATATGAAAACAGTGTTCAAACCACACATGTGAGGTATCGCCGCAATCGGTAGAGAAAGAGCAATAATTCTAGCCCAAGACCTCCTCTGTAACTTAAAACGTGCAACCTGTAGAATTTTTCAAACGTCTCCTATGGAGATTTTTAAGGGTAAAAGTTTGTCGCCATTCCACGAGCGGGCGCAGTTTTGAAGCTTGACATGTTGGGTATCAATTTACTCGGCGTAACATTATCTTTCACAAAAAATTGGGCTAACTTTACTGCTGTTAATTTTTTAATTCAAAAAAGTGTATTTTTTCCAAAGAAAGTGCGATTGTAAGACCGCTGCGCAAATGCGGTGTGACAGAAAGTATTGTAACGACCGCCATTTTATTCTTTATGGTGTTAGAAACAAAAAAAATTATAATGTTTGGGGTTACTAAGTAATTTTCTAGCAAAAAAAACAGTTTTAACTTGTAAACAACACATCTCAAAAAGAGGTTCGGTCCTTTAAGTGGTTAAACTTCAGCATTAAACATGGTATGTACACAGTGTAAAAATAACGTGTGTAAGTAATACATACATCTCTAGCAATGTGTCCTACATGACCCCTCTAGAAAGGCATGAGCCTTTTTCTTGGAATAATGAATATAAGCAGTGCCTATTGAAGTGTGCGATTCAGTATTGCACATAAATATCCCTTTATTGCAATATCCATTCACTGCCATACAGCACAAATTGTTCTGCTCAGTATTTAAGCAGCTTTTGAGCAATTCCTGTGATTTATAGCGGCCTGCGACCCGA
The DNA here is from genome assembly GCF_042186555.1 of Aquarana catesbeiana. Taxonomy (NCBI): domain Eukaryota; kingdom Metazoa; phylum Chordata; class Amphibia; order Anura; family Ranidae; genus Aquarana; species Aquarana catesbeiana. The sequence continues at coordinate 314,476,738 of NC_133330.1, forward strand.
GCAATACATCTGCCGTACTATCACTTTATAAAAAAAAAAAAATCTGATTTAAAACCTGCACAGAGTCAACTTGTAATAATGCCAGAAGTGGGTGCCTCGCACAGCGGAGATGTGATATGATCGATGGGACCACCCTCGTGTAGCAAATAACGGGAATAAATATGAAACGGTCATAGGTGCGCATGAAATTCAGGTGCTATTGTTCCTCGCCTTGATTTAGTGTTGGCAGTTAAATCCAATTTTTTTTTTATTTTTTTTTTGCGAAACAAGTACAAGTAGAGATAGCAGCAACATAACTCACTCAGAAAGCTGCGGGCGCACTGTGCAGATCTTTCAGCTCTAAAAGCTTAGGTGTGCCAGTGGTTTATTAAAGGGGCATTCTGCCCAAAAGGAACATTTCAGTGTATTGTAGAGGCTGCAGAGGTAAACCCCAAACAGTTTTAACCTCTTGGGAAAAGTAATTTCAAAAATGATTTCAAAGGACAACAATTGTTTTGAGGTCATTATCTCAACATAACATGTTACTGCCTGTATATCATATAGAACAGTATGCTTTAGTTGATTTGGCAGATACCTCTTATCGTTATCTCTAGTCTTTTTATTTAGATTTGGGTTTTATGAGTTATGTCCATATTTTATGATTTATTATTAAAGTGATACTACTTTTTAGATTGTAAGCTCTAACGAGCAGGGCCCTCTGATTCCTCTTGTACCAAATTGTAATGTAACTGTACTGTCTGCCCTCATGTTGTAAAGCGCTGCGCAAACTGTTGGCGCTATATAAATCCTCTATAATAATAATACTAAAGTCTTGTGTTCTTTTTTTTTTTTCTTCATTTGAAAATAACAGGCATGTTATACTCATCTCCTCTGTGCAGTGGTTTTGCACAGAGCAGCCCCGATCATCTTCTTCTCGGGTCCCTCTTCGGCGCTTCTACCCCCCCCCGCTGAGTGCCCCCACAGCGAGCAGCTTGCTATAGGGGCAACCCAGCCGAGCCGCTGTTCTGTGTAACAATTCAGACACAGAGCCGTGGCCCTGCCAGGCTGCCACGCCCCGTCCCCCCTCTCTTCATTGGCTCACTGGCTTTGACAGGAGCAGGAGCCAGTGTCTCAGCCAATCAGAAGGGAGAGCCCCGGCCAGCCAAGTCTCTCATGCAACATCGTTGGATCGAGATAGGAATCGGGTAAGTATTAGGGGGCTGCTGTACACAGAAGGGTTTTTTTTTTTTTTAACTTAATGCATTAAGATAAAAACCTTCTGCCTTTACAGCCACTTAAATGTTTTTTTTGTATATGCTTAATGTAGTATTTTTTGGGATTTGATTGTTCCGCAGCTGCTGGGCATTGTCTGCCGGCAGCCACTCTCACTGCTCATATAAATCACACTCAACATGGATAATGCATCAAAGAAACTCCTAGAATTCAAAAAGTCCAAAGAGTCCATAACGTGCAAAATGTGCTATAGTGAGTCAAGATCCTCCAATAACGATGCTGCCCAGTGTAATAATATACATATATAAAGTGACTTCAGTGCTCTTCTGTATAAAAGGACTCCAGTGCTTTTCCTTCACCGATATGCACTCACCAGAATCCCATTGATAAACAGATATCAAGTCAATCCTCACAATAGTGCCCAAAGGGAATCCTAGCCAGAAAATGCCTGCCACACGGAGCCTGAGAAGTGATATATAGTGTAGTATTTTATTCAAGACTTTAGTAACTAAATAGATCTTAAAATATCCCATACGGTGTATATCCAAATAAAAACAAACGGCCGGACTTACAGCAAAGGCCACCGATCCAAGCCTCTGATGTGGCAGCGTGATGTCAGCTCGTAAGGCCCTTCCATTTAGAACTTTCAATAGATTGCAGCGAGGTAGCTTCACTGCTACGCACAAAACCCTGACACAGAATCAGGTTGTCTACAAACGATTTAGCACCGGGTTCGCAACAAACATTCGATGCGCTCCGGGAGAGAGGCTGCGCTCTGGTCCTGAGGCTTGTGGCACTATGTGCCAGCCCCCCGCTTGACTATTCCAGTCCAAACTGGGCTTTCTTTGGATTATATGATTGGGTTGGTCACCTTTAGTGCTAGCAGCTCCACCTCCCAAGCCCTCACTGACTCATTTACTTGCCTATTTTCAGTCTGGTCATGTGATCCCTTGTGTCAATGAGCTGCGCCTGCAGGAGGGGAGGGGCACTCAACAACAGCTGCGGGTTCTAGAAGCGGTGATGTCACCCATAGGTTTCCATGTCCCAGCTGTTGTCGACACTCCCTCCTCTCCCCTGCATCAGCTGCTGACTGACAGATGGAGGCAGAGCTGTGGCATCATATGACTGGACCAGAGAGGGCTGAAAGTAACTAGGTATACATATTGTTTTGTGTTGTGTGTATGTAATAAAAAAAAAAATATATATATATATATATATATATATATATATATATATATTATGTGTGTGTGTATGTAATATATATATATATATTGTGTGTGTATGTATATATGTATGTATGTATGTGTATATATATATATATATACTGTGCTAAATACAAATATATCAATCCTATATAGTGTATCAAATCAAATGCTCTATACCCATTCACCTATTTTATATCATTAATTGCAAAAATACATAACGGCATGCAGGGCTGTGGATAAAGGGGTGCCACTGGTCCGTGCCCAGGCAGCTGGGTGAATCAGATGTGGGCAGAAAGGGTGATCAGCACGATGAGGGGGGCGCAATTACTAGAACCGATTCCCTGTATGGCTCTCTACAGCAGCTGAAAGCTGGCTTCTTCTTGTCAACCTCCTGCTGGCTTTTAGCTGCAGCAGAGAGAGCCATACAGGGAATCAGTTCCAGTAATTGCCCCGTGCTGCACCGATCCCTTCGCTGTGCACCATACTTTTTCCCTGTTGCCCAGGCCCCCCCCCCCCCTCCCCCCACACCTCTGCAGTGCTGCCAGTTTTTCCCTCCTCTCCTTCTCACCGGCAGGTACAAGTAGGATCCTTCAGGATGTAGAGTGGAGAAATGATCAGGTAAATATGTCACATTTACAAGCCCTTCCTTTCTTGAATGAACACAATGAATCATCCTAACCAATCCCTCGCTGTGCTCATTCGTAACTGAAGCATACTAAACTTTGTATATTTGGGGCCCTGTCAGGTTGGCTGTATGGGGCCCCATGGTTTCTAACAGCAGCCCTGATGACATGTACCATGCAAATAAAATAAATGAAGAATCTTCGAACAGGGAACTAGCAGTAAAAGTTGTTTTCTGTTGAAACAAACTTTTATTGCTTCTAGTACTAATGAACCAGGAAACTGAGCAAACAGATCTCCCCAGTAGGAATCTTAATTTTTGAAGATATCCCTCCCCATGAAATACACTTTAAAGCGTGGTTGGAGTTGGACTTTTAACAGGGCATAGACTTTTGCAATTTGGTATTTATTTTAGGAGACCATATCATTTTTTGTATTAGCAGCCCTCCCAGCTTTAGAATCTTAAAGAATAAGAAGATTTTGAATAGATTTAAACCGCTTTGTTAGACGCACTAGAAAAGTTTTTGTTTTTGTATGGAGTTCTTCCTTAACCTTTGTGTGATTAATTGCGTTCAGATTCACACTGAAGATTTTTAAAACAGCTAATCTAAAATCACCAGTGTAGCTTTAGCCCTTAGGGGTGGCCAGACAGGGTGCAATAAATCACACAATGGAACAGATTGGAGCTTGTGTTTTTTATGTTCCTGCTGCATAGGAGTCTAGAATGCAATGAAGATGCAGAGGTTCTGGTTATCAGGACAACTTTAAACATGTTATGGGGGAATCGCTAATCACCCAAGCATCAGTCATTCATTTTTTAAAGGAATATTAGCAGGAAAGCCTTTCATTGGACGTACCCCACTTTGTACCATCAAGGCAGGGCCTGGAGAAAGCACAGAGGCAAGATGATATTTCAAAAAGAGAAGGCGATGGCCACCTGGAGTGTCAATATGATGCCTTATCGATCCGGACTTCAGATCGCCAGTAGAAATATCATGCTGCCTATGAAAGGCCTTTACCAAATGTATTCATGTTTTTCAACAGGGCTTTACCGCTTCTGTGCAAGGGCTGCTGAATTAGGTTAATTAACTTCTGTGCTGGCCTCGGGCGGATGTACCGCGCTTGATTAGCAGAGAGAATAGAACTTATCACTACTTTCTGCCGCAGCGCACGCCCCGTGGTTATTCATTATCATTGAAGATGGTTTAAAACACCCTTGGACAATGTCTGGCTCTGAGAGGATGGAATGCTTACCGACTGAATTTCTGCTTTTTAGCTTTAAGGCAACAATCATTTTCCTATTATTTTTAAGCTTTTTTAAACCTGTGTTTTCATCGTTTGTATGCTGCATTTTAAAAAAGGATTTTTTAAAATTATTTCTACTCTTTATTATTACATTTTGATCTATGGAAGAGTTTTGGATAGACACTGTGCATGGTTTCCAGCAACAAATATTTCAGTGCTTATTGATTGGAACAGTGAAATTTAAAGGGGGATTTTTTTAATATATACTTGAACATGATCATAAATTGTGTTTAAAAGCCATTTTTTGAAGTAGAACTACAGGTAACACTTTTTTTCTTCGCTTGGATAGAGTAAGGGAGGGTCAGTTTTTTGTGTCCCATTTCCCTTCGTGTCCTGTAGCCAAAACAGGAAGCGAGAGGGAATCCCTGCAAAGTAACCCCTTCCCGACCAGCCGTCGCAGTTATACTGCGGCAGATTGAAACAGGTGCGCAAGCCATCATACGGGTTTTTTAAGAAGCTGTAGCAGGCGCCCAACGTGACCCCTGGAGCCGATGCACGTGTCCGGCAGGCGCGAAGACCCTTGGGCACCCGCGATCGCTTGTGACAGAGCGAGAACCGGGATCTGTGTATGTAAACACGCAGATCCCAGTTCTGTCAGGGGAGAGGAGACAGATTGTCTGTTCCTACTAAGTAGGAACAACAACCTGTCTCCTCCTCTAGTCAGCCACATTCCTCCCATAGTTAGAAACACACATAGGGAACATAGTTAACCCCTTGATCGCCCCCTAGTGTTAACCCCTTCCCTGCCAGTGACATTTGTACAGTCATCAGTGGCTATTTTGAGCTCTGATCGCTGTATAAATGTCACTGGTCCCAAAAAAGTGTCAAGTGTCCGATATGTCCGTCACAATGTTGCAGCCCCGATAAAAATCGCAGATCGCTGCCATTACTAGTAAAAAAAAATAATAAAAATGCCATAAATTTATTCCCTATTTTGTAGACACTAACTTTTGCACAATCCAATCAATATACGCTTATTGCGATTTTTTTTTTTTTTTAACCAAAACTATGTAGAAGAATATGTGAGTAATATTTTCAAATCTTGTGACGTGACAATGGTGTATTACAACCCACGTGAAGAATTTAAAAATGTGGCGCTATCCAAAAACACCCCCTCTGTGGTGTCACTATTAACAGTGAATATCCTAATCTAATAAACCCTTTTTAAGGGTGTGTGAATAAAAATAATAATTCCAATGAAAACACAAACACCAAAATCAATATAATACCTAAAGTGACTCAGTGCTGATATTGCTGGAACACCACAAATGTGTCACTCCTATAAACAAGTGTGTAGCATTACACCCAAAATTCGATGTACATATTTTAACATAAACTTTGTGACTTAATGAATAAAATTAAAGTCCAAAATAGGTGCACATATGTGTGAAAAAAGTCCGTGATAATAATGCAAAACAATTGTGCCACAGCAAATCCTTATAGTTCCTGATGTTGACTTGAACTTTCCACCACACCTCTGTGTTCAGTGCTCCCTATGTAGAAGAATACATATGGGCCTAAACTGATAAAGAAATTTTAGTGTTTTTTGAGTTTTTTTGGGGGATATTTATTATATTTATTTATTATATTATTTATTATTGTCCCCACTATACATTGTAAAGTGCTGTGTAAACTATTGGCGCTATATAAATCTCGTATAATAATAATTGTAGCAAAAAGTACAAAATTATTTTTTTCTTCAAAATTGTCGCTCTTTTTTTGTTTTATAGCGCAAAACATAAAAGGCAGAGGCGATCAAATGCTACCAAAAGAAAGCTCTATTTGTGGAGAAAAAAGGACATACATTTTGTTTGGGTACAACGTCACATGACCGCGCAATTGTCAGTTAAAGCGACGCAGTGCTGTATCGGAAAAAATGGCCTGGTCAGGAAGGGGGGCAAAAGTGATTAAGGGAATCTCTTGGGGCCTCCCAGTTCACCACAACTGGTGTCCCATTGGAAGATTTACCCTCATTTACTCTTCTGTGGGCAACCCAAAATTTGGGATTTTCTTTTACTTTCACTTTTCTAGTTCAATCATTTTTATGTAAAGCGGACCATCAGTCATTTTTTCATCTTTCCATCTATTAAATCTTCTGCCCTTGTTGTTTTAACTTTGGATAGTAAAACATTTTTTTTTTTCTGCCGGTAAATACCTTATACAGCCCCACTTCCTGTTTCTTGTCTGGTAAAAAGCCTAGTCTTATGACATCATGCACAGCTCTCTCTCTCCTGAGATTTTGCCAGGAAGGGAGAGGGTTGAGTCATAAGAGGGCCAATGAGAGCCGCAGAGCTGGAGGTGTGTTGTGTCTATGTAAATCCAGGAAGTGAAAAGGCAGCAGCTTCAGCTGCCCACAGTTAAAATGAGTGGAGGGAGATTTCTGCAGCATATTTGGCAAGTACAGAATTACAGTATATAAAATATGCAAAGTGGTTGGAGGGAAGCTTCAGAATGGCAAAGATGTTATTACAAATTATGTAAGCAGACTGCTGTTCCTCTTTAATTATAAAGAATATCAATAGGAGCGCAAGAAATGGACAGTAGTGAATACAAAGCCTTATACAGTGAGGGGAAAAAAGTGATCCCCTGCTAATTTTGTATGTTTGCCCACTGACAAAGAAATAATCAGTCTATAATTTTATTGGTGGGTTTATTTTAACAGTGAGAGACAGAACAACATCAAAAATATCCAGAAAAACGCATTTCAGAAAAGTTATAAATTGATTTGCTTTTTAATGAGTGAAATAAGTATTTGATCCCTTATCAATCAGCAACATTTCTGCCTCCCAGGTGTCTTCTATACAGGTAACGAGCTGAGATTAGGAGCACTCTCTCTTAAAGGGAGTGCTCCAAATCTCAGCTTGTTACCTGTATAAAAGACACCTGTCCACAGAAGCAATCAATCGATTGCTCAGATTCCAATCTCTCCACGATGGCCAAGACCAAAGATCTGTCCAAGGATGTCAGGGACAAGATTGTAGACCAACACAAGACTTGAATGGGGCTACAAGACCATCGCCCAGCAGCTTGGTGAGAGGGTGACAACAGTTGGTGCGATTTTTCGCAAATGGAAGAAACACAAAATAACTCATTCGATTCTTCCTCGGGAGCAAGGAGGACATGGACTCGGGATCGTTAGGGGTGTCAGTCACAGGCGTCCAACGCTAGATGGGGGAAGTGAAGAGAGCATACGTAAGCCAAGGTTCCCAAATGTAATAAACTTGGCATGAGAGTCCTTGAGGATACTGGACATTTGTTCATTAAGCATCAAAGTCATGTGTTCTCTTAAATCCTGGAAAGGTTATGTGGGTTTTTTCCAGGCCTGAGGAGTGCTGGAGAGGGACCTGAGAAGAGGAGGATCAGGGCTACCCTGTGGAAAACCACTTCACAGAGCAGGCATGTATGATCTGTTTTTGTTGTTTAAAAAAAAAAAAAAAAAAATGTCTTTTACAAGAGCTTTAGGATAAAAAAAAAATTCCTCTGGTCTTCTGCCCAATTACATGTCACTTTTGGGTTTTGATCCTCCTCCCTGTGGCAGTGAGCAGTCCTCAATACTTGAGAGCAGTGTTGACGACTATGACATCAATGCAACTCTGTACACTATTGTTTTGTGAGCTAAAGCCGACATTATTATTATTATTATTCAGGATTTATATAGCGCCAACAGTTTACGCAGCGCTTTACAATATAAAAGGGAGACAATACAGTTATAATACAACACAATACAATAGGATTAAGAGGGCCCTGCTCAGAAGAGCTTACAATCTAATAGGGTGGGGCAGGTGGTACAAAAGGTACATGGTGATGTAACCCCAGGGAAGTGGGTCTGTGATAGCCTGGGCCCACAGGAAGTGGGTTAAATTGGCGCTGGCCATTATTCAACCTAGAAGACCACTGGTGATGTGTTTTTTGCAGAGAACAGCCATTAGACAAGTTATCCTAACAAGGAAAAAGGAAAAACAAAACTGAAGATCTGCTTTTAACTTTCGTGCATGAAATGGCTTTCCTTTCACCTGAAGTCCACAGAAGCAAGATGTTTGAGGTCACAGACTCAGAACTTTATGACAAGTTTCTTTCCATCAGTGCATCTGAATCCAAAAAGCAAATGGATTTAATATATATATTTATAGTTGTGTTTTTGCCTGGAGTTTTCCTTTCAGCACATTGAATCATTTTTTTTTTCTGTGCACTTAGCAATGCTTGTTCAACGTCTGACTCTCTGCTGAGTTCCAGAGCCATAAATGGCCCACCAGATTGCAAATGTCACATTTCGAATTCCGTCTCCATGCCGGAATCCAAATGAATTAAACAGCAGCGGAGATGCCAGGTCGATATGCACAAGTGTGAGCAATGAAACAGCTCTCATGTAGGCCAGAAGAAGTAAATAAGGGCTCTCCTGAACAGTTCCCTAGAAACTAGCGTCACAAAGATAAAAGAAAAGCTAGGTAACCTTTCCTTTTTGTCGTCTGTTTGAAATGTCAAAGCTATATTTTTGGAGTAATGAACTAATAACTATGAGCTTCATTACACTTATCGGTTTTACACAACTGTAAATGTACTTTGTGAAATACTCAGTCTCTGTACTTTTGGCATTTCATTTTAAGCTTTTGTTTATCCTTGTATTTGTTTTACAAACCTTTATGCAGAAAAGGCTGATTATTTGGGTGTGAAAGTAAACTTGCAAGTAAGGGCATAGATGGCTTGTACGTTATGCACATTCAAATATTTAAAGAATTGTTTTTATCAAGCAATAAATTAGATTTAAAGTGGTTCAAAAAGCCTAAACACTTTTTTTCCTTTTAATGCGTTCCTTACAATAATGTAAAAAATGTTTAGGCATCAGCATTCCCCCCCACCTGAGCCCTCATTCGATCCAGTGGTGTGCACATTTGCAGCCCTTTTCTCCCCTCACGTCTGGGTCGCATTGGCTTTGCTGGGGCACTGGGAGCAGTTGGCTCCCAGTGCCGTCAATCAAAGCCACTGATAAGGGAGCTGGGGGGCAGGGCCATGTCCCACTGTCTGTTCAACGGACACAGCAGTGGGCTCTGGAGCGATCACGCACGTGTGCCCCCATAGGAAGGGCACTGGACATAGGAGGAGAGGCCAGGAGCGATGAACCGAAGAAAAGGAGGTGCAATTCCACATTTAGTATAGACATGTTTTGTTATTTAAAAAAAAAAAAAATAATAATTTTACAGTCACTTTAATGCAAGGTCTTATTGACCTTTGTAGCTGCAGGCACAATGGGGTAATTGATCCTCAACAATTACAGTATAAGCACATTTGCTCTGACTTTCTCTCAGCTTTCAACCTTTTTTTCTGCTCCCCCTGCTTCTCCCCACTTCCAGTGACTCGATAACCTGCTAGTCTTTAAGGTGGAATTCCAGACTGTTCCTAACTAAGCTTAATGTGTAAGTGTAGCTTGTAGTGTTGTAGTGCATTCTATGCATTGAGATAGAAAAACCTGCTATGTGCAGCAGCCTTCCTAATACTTGATCCAGCAATGTTGCACAAGAGGCTTGGCTGCCTGTGACTCTCTCTCTCCTGATTGCCTGAGACACAGCAGGGGCGCTGTTGGCTCCTGCTGCTGTCAATCAAATTTGGTGAGCCAATCAGAGAAGAGGGGGCGGGGCCAGGCCACGGCTCTGTGTCTGGATGGACACACACCGCCTCGAATAAGGTGCCCCCATAGCAAGCTGCTTGTTGTGGGGTCACTCAGCAGGAGGGAGGGGCCAGGAGCACTGAAGAGGGACCTGAGAAGAGGAGGATCTGGGCTTCTTTTGTTCAAACCCACTGCACAGGGTAGGTAAGTATGACACGTTTGTTATTTTTAAACAAAAAAAAAAAAAACCTGAGGCTTTAGTATCACTTTAAACCTGCTCTCATCCCTTCTAATTCCTATTCTAACTAGCATGTGAAAGAAAGGTGCCTATATTTGTCTATTCTGAGGGTGGTTCGGTCCAGTCATGTGATCTCCTCCCCAGCAGCTGACTTCAAGGGAGAGGCGAGATCACCAACAACGGCTGGAATGTCTATGCAGTGACGTCATACAGGCTTGCTTTGGCGCATCCATTGTCGACACTCCCTACTTTCCCCTGAAGCCACTGTTGGGACCAATCATGTGACTGAACTGGAGTCGAATACACCAAAAAAAAAAAAAAAAAAACTGACAGGAGTTATAACCTTCCTATTCAATATCCAAAATGGAAAGCAAAAATGTTGACTATAGTTATACTTGAAAACATACTTTTAGGTATTCAGGGTTATAGAGCTGCAATTGTTTGTCTTTTATATCTGCTTGGAGTTTAGTTTTAAGAGCCTGAGAGTATTGTAGCTCAAATTTCTAAAACCCTTAAAGCAGAACTATGCTCAACGCGGCTCCAGCAATGCTGCGTCCCTGAGCTCCCCAGCTGCTGACATCTTCGGGCAGCTGACTACCGGGTCTTGATCGCCAGCTGCTGTCATTGGCTGGGCAGGGATGACGTCATTCAGTTAAGTTTGACATTGTCGAATTGGTAAAGTGAGCTGCACGTGTGTGACTCACTGTACAGAGACAGACAGGCAGGCAAATAACTTTAATGCAAAGGAAAGAAAGCAGGTCTCTTCTGCATTACAATTCCTGCCTGTTTGCCCCTTCTTTAATTATGGCTAAAAGTTCCACGTTAACATCAATTGTGCTTTACTCACACCTGAGCGCCGATTGAAGCTTTTAACTCAACAAAATACATTGGCTTCTTTTGAGCTATAAGCTTCAAGAGTTTTTGCGGCAATAATAAAAAAACAAAAAAAAGTGCAAAAACACATTCCCTAGTAACTAGCTTTCCTATGTCTAAAACTAATTTAAAAAACACTCAGTCCTTAGGCCGGCCTTACACAGTTCGGATCTCGGCCGAGATTCGACCTATTAATGGGCAAGCTGAAGTTGCTATAGCCACTAGCTGCAATCACTGTCTTCTCCCAGCAGGGATGCCTTCCCCTGCGGCCCAATTGGGGGAACACAATTGCTGATTCCCCTTTCAGTGTTAATGGGGGAATCATGCAAATTTCTTTTCTGCAACCCCTGGTTGCAGGAAAGAAAGTCGCACCATGTATGGCCTTCCTTAGACACCTGCAAAAATGCCTATACAAATGGGCAAAAACAAAACAAAACTGCTAAAAAAAAACAAAGATGCTCAGTCTCTCAAGTTTGCCTGCAGCCTATTTCAGTGAAATGTATGTTAGATTTGCTCCAGTCTAACAAAAAAAGGGCAAATACTGTAGCTGCTGACTTTTAATATGACACTTACCTGTCCAGGGATCCAGCGATGCCAGCACCCAGAGCCGATTCTATAATCAGCTTTGGGTGCAGGCATCGGCATCTTCACTAAGGGAAACTGGCAGTGAAGCCTTCAGACTTCACAGCCGGTTTCCTACTACGCAGGTGCGAGTCGCACTGCACCTTCTGAATGGTCCCGCCGTCTTCTGGGACCTGTGTGTGTCCCAGAAGGCAACAGGGGGAAGGAGGAGGGGCCAGAAATACTCAGAGATCGCCGCGGGTACCTGTCAAAACCAGGTAACTTCTCCCACTCTAAAAAGTGCCAAATGTGGCAGTAGAGGGGGAGAGGGTGCAAACAAGTGGAGCCTTCCCCTTTAGGGTGGAGCTCTGCTTTAAGCTACTTCATGTCTTGCTAGAGGCAGCCATTGTCCAATACCCAAAAGTTCTAGTTTCGGAGCTAGCTTCACTTGCCAGAGCTTGTGGCCACTTCCCTCACCGGGAGAGAGTCTTGATGTGACCAGTTGCAGGTTCCCCGGTTGACAACCACTTTGAAAACTGGGAAACAAGATTCACTTCCAGCATCTAACTGGGAAGTATTCAACAAACTGGCACCTTAAATAAGGGCTTAACTCATAATTGCAGCATTAAACCACACGCATTTTGGTTTTCAGTCTAACTGCTCGAGGAGATGATTGACATGCATATAAAAGCCCCTTGCTGTCTGTCCATTGCGAGCTCTTAGGCCTTGTCACTGGTGACATTTACCTCCAAGTATTCTGTGACAATATAAATGAACGTTGATTCAAGAGGTACAAACACTTTAGTTTAGTTCTAAGGATATTTATGGGGACATTGTTACTGTGTATAGGATGTTGTTTAAGTTGACAGCACCAAATAAAGCTTTATAGAAACTTGTGTACTCCAGAAGCAGTAAACATTTTCTAGGCTGAACAGAGATTCGTGAATGACCGTAAAGCGGCAGGAATCTTTTTAAAAATAGGTTTCTAAAAGCTTTATTCTGCTTTAAAAGGGTTATGACAGAGTTTGACATTGAAAAATAATAAAAAAAAGCTTGCCCTTCAACAAATAAGGTACTGAACACAACAGGGAAGATTGAAGGAAAAAGCATGCAAGGCTTGAAGGCACTTAAAAAAAAAAGATAGAATTTATATTACTATGCAAAACTTTTTTAAAGTGTTACTAAACCCACAACAGTAAAATCAGTCTGTTTATGCAGTAAAGCATGCTTGTTATACTCACTGTGGAACCTAAGGGTTAATCCTCTGCATTGAGTAAAAAGGCTGTTTGATTCTGTCTTGTCTGATCCCCCCCCCCCTTCTTCCACAGTCCCCAATCCATCACCTGATAGTACAGAGCCTTGGGGACACTCAGCACTGTCCAGAGGGTCAGGGGTCCTGCATCCTTTATATTCGGAGGAGAATGAAAACTCCTCCTACAAGCTTTAACCAGACACTGATAGAAGAAAGGGTATTTAGTAGAGGTCCATCAAATGAACATTTTGGTGCCAAAACCAAAAATGCAGGATGCACTTTGCCGAAAATGACATTTTTTTTTAAATATATATTTTTATATATAATTGTACTGTATTCGACTTTTTAATTAAGAATATGCATTTAAATTAATATGAATTGATTGTCGGCCATTATCGGCACCTTTACCGCAAGAAAAACTCAAAAGTGCATCCCTTAAAATTCTATGTATGTGTTCACAGTGGTCCGATGCGCTTCTGTTGTGGTGTTCTAAATCTAAATCTTCCTTGCTGCATTTTTGTCAGATAAAAAAAACTCACCTCGTCATTGAAAATGCAGCAAAAATGCATCAATACTGCACCTGTTACATTTTTGATACAGTTCTTAAATCACGTGACCTTGGAAAAACACACCAGAAGCACGGTAAAATTGCGCCAAAATTGCGTGCATTTTCTGTGTCATTATCGGAAACCTTTTTCTTTATCGGCAAAATGCTGAAAACACAATTTTCGGCCAATACGTTTCGTCCGCCGAAACTACAGTGCATCTCTAGTATTTAGCAGTTCATATTTACTAAAATAATTGCATTTCCATGTTGTGTACTGTGGGAGACCAGATATAGTGAATGCAGGGTCCTACTTTAGTAACACTTAAGACTAGGTTCACGCATATGTGAATTGGAAACGTTTTGAACCATATCCAATTCACATGACATGTGAAAGAACATTACATTCTATTGTGCGTGTTCACATACGTCCATTGCAGCCGGAGTGTGGATTCAGTACGGATTGAGGTTGGGTTCACACTATTGTGAATTGGATGTGGCTTACACCGCATCCAATTTGCAGAGCATTTGAAAACATGTTTTTTTCAAAGGGTATGGTTCACATATATGCATTGCATCCGCACTCTGCGTAGCGCAAAGGTTGTGTGTGTTTTCTAGGCAGTGTGGTGCGAATTGCAGGGACATAATCTTCAATGGGAACGCAACTGATTCGCAGATGTGTTAAGTTCTGGACAGGGATGCTCTCCCCTTCCTCACTACACCTCCCTCCTCTCCCAGGTCAGCTGATCCGCAGCTACAACGGAGAGGAACCACTGAATGACTCATTTTTATCTTCGCACAGAAAACGGAGCTACAATTCGCACCGGACTAGTGTGAGCCCAGCCTGAAAAAGAGTCCTGTCAGTTTTCTGAGCAGTGCCGTCCGGCTCAGGTGCGAATTCAGGCTCATTGATTTCTATGGGAACGCTTCTGAATCGCACATATCATTCAGTTGTTGATGGGATAAAATCCTGACCTGATACTGATGTAATAGAAAAGGAAGGATGGTGCAAACATTGGTGCACACGCAACGCTAATATCATGAACATCAATATCAATAAAATACAATGGGGATAATCAGTGCTAGATGGGGATTAAAAACAAGTCCCAGGAGAAATATGTAAGTTCAAATAAACGGCACCAGCGGCAGCTCCCTTGGGAGTTGAAGCAGACTCTGGAAAACAGGATAAAAAGGGACAAGGTATGCCAGACTAAGTGCAGTAAGTTTAGAACAATTTATTTAATACAAAGCCAATTGGCTACTCACGTAACATCTGTGAGAAACGAGCATGTGTGGTAACGGTGTCCGTGGTCACTGTGGGGTCACTGTAGAGTCCAGAACTTCATCCATGGGAGCGTCCCAGTGGGCTGCAGCATGAGTGTCAGCAGACAATGGAGAGGACCAGCCTGGTTCCTGCTTGTCGGCGTGCACACCAACGTGGAACGGGCTCTTTGGAGTCCGTAAACCAGAAGTGATGTCTGGGCGTGTCAGATGACGCGTTTCAAAGCTTCCGCTTTTTCTTCCTATCTAATAGGTTACTAGGAGTATCAGTCTTTTATAGGCTCGTTCAAAATGGAGCCAGCAGCATGTAACAGCAGCTGGTGTTTACAAGAAGATTTAAGGGGCCAGAGACAAACCATAGCAAGAAACATGGCAACTGATATACTGAATAAATATCTAGGTTAAAATGGAATGCAAGTTAAAAATATATAATGAATAAATGAAAGGACCAATAATTGATAAATACAAACAACATAAGAGATTGACGCAAGGCATTAAAAACAATGTTAGTCAGATTGAATAAATAAACACCATCCATGGAAAAAAATATATTAACAAATATATCTATATACACACACACATATGTGTCTCATTAGAGGTGATGCCGGAAAATGATTTAATAATGAATAATAATTAATATAATCAATGGAGAGTTATAAGTAGAGAGTTATAGGTGCTACAATAGGAATTATTATATCATGGCTGGATAGGGACAGTCGTAAGGGCATGGATATGCAAAGGGAATTGTAGGGATATAAAAGAACGACTTGCTCGTTTATGAAAAAGATATTAATAAGTAAAAAGAAGTGGGCATATCATGAACATGCACATGTTGGCCCATGTCCAATGCATGCACATGTCCACAACCCACATATGGCACAAGAAACAGGGCAGATGAACCCAAGGACAAATGTGTCCAGAAACCCATACACCCATATATATACATATGCACATGCGTATACATGCACCTGCACACACAAACCATGTGTAACAGTGCGCATGCGCACATACATGCATGCACCGGAACAGCGGGATATACTATACATGGTCAGGACTGCGGCCATTTTACTTGCCCCCCCCCATAAGGAGGATGTGTGATCTCAGCAGGGAAAGGGAAGTAGGGAGAAGGATGGTGGAACAGAAGAGTGGAGTAGGGAAGCCAAGAACCGGAAAATAATGCACATATGTATATATTGAAAATATCATATTGCTATAGCTGTAAATATAGTAAACAATAAAATTAGATGACTGTGTTAACTTCAATTTCCTCATTAAGGCCAAGAGGTGTCAGTGTTGAGGGTATAGATCCAGAAAATTTCCTGTTTACACATGTGTTGGAACCTTTCAGCTGGTGTAAATTTGTCAGCAGTGGCTTTATGATGATGAGCAGAAAAATGGCATGTGGCACTGTATTGGGGAGTGCCTTTCTGGACATATCGTAGGTGTTCCCCGACTCTGGCATGCAAGGCCCTTATGGTTCTGCTGACATAAAACATACCACATGGACAGGATAGACAGTACACAATATATGCCCAGCCAGATCCCTGACTTAAACCCAATTGAGCATCTCTGGAGAGACCTAAAAATGGCTGTCCACCAACGTTTACCATCCAACCTGACAGAACTGGAGAGGATCTGCAAGGAGGAATGGCAGAGGATCCCCAAATCCAGGTGTGAAAAACTTGTTGCATCTTTCCCAAAAACACTCATGGCTGTATTAGATCAAAAGGGGCTTCTACTAAATACTGAGCAAAGGGTCTGAATACTTAGGACCATGTGATATTTCAGTTTTTCTTTTTTAATAAATCTGCAAAAATGTCAACAATTCTGTGTTTTTCAGTCAATATGGGGTGCTGTGTGTACATTAATGAGGAAAAAAATTAACTTAAATTATTTTTGCAAATGGCTGCAATATAACAAAATGTGAAAAATTTAAGGGGGTCTGAATACTTTCCGTCCCCACTGTATATCGGCGTGCGGAGGTCCGGAAGTGGTTAATTACCCACTTATTTCTAATCTTTGGCGTTCTACCCACACGGATTCCACCTCCCCCCTTGTCCCATTCATAATGTCACTCCTCTCTACCACCCTTACATAATTTTTGATATAAAGACACACCCCTCCCTTCTTCTGCCATCCCTGTCCTCCCAATGCAAGGTATACCCCTGAATATTTGCCAGCCAGTCGTGTGAGCAGTTAAACCAAGTTTCTGACTTCACAAAGTCCTCCTTGTGTAAAAGCAGCTCCAGTTCCTCCATTTTGTTAGCTAGGCTCCTGGCATTTGTGAATATGCCTCTGTGTTGTTTTGAGTGCATTTAATTGCTCCTTATTTTTCTCAGGCTTTGTTTTTGATTTGTCCACTCATTCACCCCGGGATTTGATGTTATGGCTATATTATTACTACTGACTCCAGTATTACCCTCTGTCCTTTGCGCACTGCCGGCTATCTCTTCCTCTGAACCCCCCGAACACCTACTTTAAAAGCCCCTCCAACTTTGTGACCATCTTTCTTCCCAATAGAGCTGCACCATCCCCATTAAGATGCAGCCTGTCTTTACCAAAGAGCCAGTAACCGACTGAGAAGTCAGCCTCTCTGGTGTGGCTCGAGGCACAGGTATTATTTCTGAGAAAACCACCTTGGAGGTCCTTCTCTTCAATCTATTCCCCAAGTCCCTGAAATCATTTTTTAGGACTCTCCATCTTCCTCTCACTTTGTCATTGGTGCCAATGTGCACCATGATAGCTGGGTCCTCCCCAGCCTCACCCAATAATCTGTCCATCCGATCCGCAATGTGCCGAACCCGAGCGCCCAGTAAACAACATGCTGTTCGGAGACCACAGTCTTTGTGACAGATTGCCCTCTCTGTCCTTCTAATAATTGATTCCCATAGTACAAGTACCTGTCTAACCTTTTCTTTATCCCTGCCCCCCTCCTTACCAGAGCAGTCACTCCAGCACTGCTCCAGCACTGCCACCCTTGAGCTGATATCCCCAACGTCATGCAACTTGGCATATTGGGGTGTACCAACTCAGGGCTGGCCTCCCTAGCGCTCTTTTCTCTAACCCTTCTAAATGTCACCCAGCTACCTCTGGCTTCTGTGCCTCCATATCTCTACACTGGCCCCCCGCCAGCACCTTCTGGGTAATGGCCAAGTTCCTTTCTAGGTTGCCGATGCTTCTCAGTGTTGCCACCTGATTCTCCAGAACCAGGATCTGGGCTTCCAGAGAAACAACTTAGCACAGCAGTATTCACTTAATTAAAGTGACTCTGGCTGTAGGGGGCAGGTGCCTAGGAACATGTTACACCTAAAATATGGATGTAACATTATTCCTAATGGTGACCTTAGCCTGTGCTCTAACTGCTTGTTCAGAATATGTACATATATTTGTGCACATAATCGGGGCACAGATCACTTTAATTGTTTTACAGGTACAGTGTATTATGTCAACTACATTTAAAGTGGTTGTAAAGGCAGAAGGTTTTTTATCTTCATACATTCTATACATGAAGATAAAAAAAAAAACCTGTGTGTAGCAGCCCCCCTAATACTTACCTGAGCCCCATCTCTATCCAGCGATGTGCATTCCCAACCTAGGACTCTCCCGTGAGAGACACAGCAGCAGCGCCATTGGCTCCCACTGCTGCCAATCAGTCAGGAGAGAGAGGTGTAGACACGGAGCTGCGGCTCAGCTTGGGGGCACTTCGACAGGAGGGAGGAGCCATGAGCCCTGACAAGGGACCAAAGAAGAGAAGGATCCACTGCACAGGGCAGGCAGGTATAACATGTTTGTTATTTTTAAAGAAAAAAAAAATAACAAGACTTTAGTATCTCTATTAGGGCTCATTTACACTGCAGCTCAAAGGAGCTCAAAGAAGTGGCTCTTACGGGCTTTTGAGCTCTCATTTTTCCTGCCTAGAAACTCCCCTCCATGTTAGCCAATGTGTCCATGCAAACTTTGGTTTTTTCAGGCATATGCTCTTACAGGCAGGAAAAAACCCACCAAACTCACGTTTTTGAGAGGAGCTAGTGCACCAAAGAGCTCAAGGAAGCTTGAACGCGTAAAAATGTTTGTTCCAGCTTTTTGTTTATATAATAGTTAAGAAAATACGATCTAGGAGGGTTTGTGAAAAAAAGCTTATGCTCAAAAAAGCTCAAAGGAGCTCAAAAGAGCTTGAAAAAAAAAAAAAAACTTGCACAAGAGCACAAAAAAGCACAAGCTTCTTCAAGCTGAAATAAAACCCCAAATGCCTGTAAAAGCAGCTTTTTTTTTTTTTTTTTTTAAACCGCTTCCCGACCACCTCACGCAGATATACTGCAGCAGAAGGGCACGTACAGGCAGATTAACGTACCTGTACGTTGCCCTTTAAGAGGCGGGTTGCGGGCGTGCGCCCGCCTGGAGCTCCGTGGCCAGGATCGTGGGTCCCGCGGACCCGATGTCCGTGGGGATACCCGCGATCGTCTCGCAGTGAGGAAGAACGGGGAGATGCTAATGTAAACAAGCATCTCCCCGTTCTGCCTAGTGACACTGTCACTGATCACAGCTACCTGTAATCGGGAGCGGTGATCAGTGTCGTGTCACACACAGCCCCCCCCCCATAGTTAGAATCACTCCCTAGGACACACTTAACCCCTACAGCGCCACCTAGAGGTTAACCCCTTCACTGCCAGTGACATTTTTACAGTAATCAATGCATTTTTTTAGCATTGATCGCTGTATTGAGGCCAATGGTCCCAAAAATGTGTCAAAATTGTCCGATGTGTCCGCCATAATGTCACAGTCACAATAAAAATCGCTGATCGCCGCCATTACTAGTAAAAAAAAAAAAATTAATAAAAATGCCATAAAACTATCCCCTATTTTGTAGACGCTATAACTTTTGCGCAAACCAATAAACGCTTATTGCCATTTTTTTTTTTTTTTTTTTTTACCAAAAATATGTAGAAGAATACATATCGGCCTAAACTGAGGAAAAAAACATTCTTATATATTTTTGGGGGATATTTATTATAGCAAAAAGTAAAAAAAGTGTTTTGTGTTTTTTTCAAAATTGTCGCTCTTTTTTTGTTTATAGCGCAAAAAATAAAAACCGCAGAGGTGATCAAATACCACCAAAAGAAAGCTCTATTTGTGGGGGAAAAAAGAACGTCAATTTTGTTTGGGAGCGCACGACCGCACAATTGTCAGTTAAAGCGGCGCAGTGCCGAATCGCAAAAGGTGCTCTGGTCTTTGGCCAGCAAAATGGTCCGGGGCTGAAGTGGTTAAGCTGCAGTGTGCATGAGCCCTAAGGCCTCTTGCTCACTGTACTGATGTTTGAGCATCTACTTTTTTGGATGTAATTTCAGGCGTTTGTTTTGCGCGTATTTGCACTTGTGCGCACAATACATTCCTAGGGAAAATGTGTTATAATTTATGTTTATATACACATATTTGCACGCACCGTTGCAAAATACTGACCAGGAACACAGATTTTTCTATTTTTTTTTATTCAACAATACGCAGCACTTGTTTACTCGCCTGTGTGTACAAGCACATTGTAAACAAGGGGCTGCATTTGAGAGCAGTAAAAAAAAAAAATCTGTACTGAGCTTTTTCAAGCTGCAAGAGGCCTAAAAGTTGTTTTTGTATTTCTGCCATCAGCAACTCTCCTCCTCTATACTGGCAGTTTTAGGTTGAGCATTGCACCTCCTCATGCAGGGAAAAAACCAGCAGAGCTAATTTGTTACTGTGAATTCTGCAGGAAGTAGAACAATTATTTTTACCCATGAAGAATGTCAGTGGGGGATTGGATAGCCCTAATAACTAGAGTAGAAACCCCCTTCAAACAAACCCAGTTGTCTTTATTCAGGTAATAACTAGCATATCCATGAAAACCGAATTATAATCTAGATTGAACTGCGGAGCAGACCAGAGGAGCAAAAGAAATACATTTATTCCTTGCAATGCTGTCCTTTTATGTAACTTAATATATTCCCCTTCTAAAAAGTTCATTTGCTTTAAATTAACTTATATTTCCAGTGAGATCGCCTCAAAGAAAGCACAAAGGGAGGCTTAGTGATTTAGTCTTCCATCAAATAAACCACATAATTAAAAAAAAAAAAAAAAAAAAAAGAGGAAAAAAAAAAAACCAATGAGGCAAGGAGCCGCTCAAAAGCACGGCGCTCCCTCTCAGGGGGATGTCAGATTACAGAAATTAGAAAGACTTTGCTCAGAAATTGGGAGATAGAATTAATTTTTGCTTAAGCAGGAACGTGTCAAAAGCCTATTATGTTAATTTTTCAATTTTGCCTCCACTAGTCACACATTTAAAAATGGCTGCATGGCGCAGAACACCGTAATTAATGTCTATTTCTGCTGCAGAACATGATAAAACTAATGTCAAGAGTCTCGTACACATCGGTTGGTGGCCAGTTTATATATAGATGTCTTTTAAAGGACTACTGTCCTGATAAATAGTGCATTCTAAGAACTCTATGCAGTTAATGGATTTCGTTTATGAATTCTTTTTTTTTTTTTTTTTCCTATTTTACATGTCTTTGTACCTGTTTTTCCTTACGTTTACTTGTGGACCAAGCTGACCAGTGACCATGACATGGTTTTGCGACAAAATATTATGCTTGTAGAAAGCTTGAAATTAGTTTTTTTTTTTTTTTTTTCCCCAACACTTCAGAACAAAGCGATCAGTGTGATCCAGCATCGGTCCTCTTTAGGGTTGAATGGCTTCCTTGTCATCCAACCCACTTCCTGTTATCTTGGGCAGTGATGATGAACCTTGGCACCCCAGATCTTTTGGAATTACATTTCCCATGATGCTCATGCATTCTGCAGTGTAGTTGAGCATCATGGAAAATGTAGTTCCAAAACATCTGGGGTGCCAAGGTTCGCCATCACTGCCCTAGGGTGTTAAGGACCCGCTCCCTGGTGGTACGTCATCTAGCTGTCCTGAGTTTACAGGATTGCAGAATTCAGGACTGCCCACCGCTGAAGGAAGTGAGACATCACGCAACTAAACTTAAAATTGGCTGTAAAAAGTAGAGATTATATATAAAAAAAAAAATTCTGGGTGGTCATTTGAAGGTGCTTAGGCCTAGAAGCTAATTTTGAAGGGGTTGGGTGTAGCGTTTAGCTTTGGGCTTCTAAAGCCTGTTTTCTGGTTCAACTGATGGTGCTCCCCCCCCCACTGAAGGAAGAGGACTTGTGTATGTAGAGAGTGTTTACATTATTTTAATTTTTTAAGCAGGGGCCCTAGAGAATAAAATGGTGGATGCTGCATATTTTTACATCACACAATTTTTGCACAGCAGAGTTGCACATGCAATTTTTTGGGAAAAAATAAAATGTAATATGCAAAAAACACAATATAATACCCAATTGTTTGGTACAATATAAAAGATGGTGTTACACAGAGTAAATAGATACCAAACATGTCACGCTTTAAAATTGCATACGCCTGCTTTTGCTATATTGTTTACACGATACCTCACATGTGTGGTGCAAACACAGTTAACATATGCGTGCACAGCCTAAGTATACGTTCGCCTTTGCGTGCGAGCATGGGGAGGCGGGGGTGCTTTTGATTTTTTTTTTTTTTGTTTGTTTGTTTATTTTTTTTTTAATTAATCTTTTTACTGTCTTTTTTTTTTTTTTTTTTTTTATCAACTTTATTGCTCAGCGTGCCTTGTGAGATCATGGTCCGTGACAGGCCTCTTTATGCCTAGAGATATCTCCTCTGGCCTTCAAAGCAGCCAGTCAAACACAGATCCAGCCAGTTAATACACAACCAAAACTAGACATGACAAAATACTCGTCTCTTCTGGGTTTCTTAAATCAGAAGTCTCCAAATGTTTCAAACAAAGGGCCAGTTTACTGTCCATCAGACTTTAGTGGGCTGGACTGTGACCAGTGAGCGTAGAAAGTGTCCCGAGCCCAGCATCAGTGAGAATAAACCTTGCCCCAGGGTTAGAGGTCAGTTACATGGTGCCTGTGGTCAGTGAGAGGAATAGTGCCCCATCACTGGTGTCAGTGAGAGGAATAGTGCCCCATCATTTGTATTACTGGGAGGAATAGTGCCTCCTCATTGGTATTACTGGGAGGAATAGAGCCTCCCAATTGGTTTTACTGGGAGAAATAGTGTCCCATCATTGGTCTTACTGGGAGGAATAGTGCCCCATCACTGGTGTCAGTGAGAGGAATAGTGCCCCATCATTTGTATTACTGGGAGGAATAGTGCCTCCTCATTGATATTACTGGGAGGAATAGTGCCCCATCACTGGGAGGAATAGTGCCTTCTCATTGGTATTACTGGGAGGAATAGTGCCCCATCATTGGTATTACTGGGAGGAATATGTTCTTGTCATTAAACCGGACAAGATGACAGCACATCGTGGCAAATCACACAGTTTTCAAAACAAGTTTCTGAGATCTGATGTGCAAATTGCAGGTTATTCATCGCATAGTAGCCCATTATGTGTCACTTACCTGAAACCGAAGCCCGCGATGTCACCGTTGTCCCCACTAGCAAATTCTGCCAGGGCATGTAAACTTATGAGCACAATTGTATTCTACCTGTGTATTTAGCTGTTTGCCTGCAGTTCACCTTCAACAGTTTAAAACTAATGATAATTCAAAAACTATTCACTGAAAATAATTAGCATCTTTCTAAATAAGGCCCAGATACATCAAGGTGGTCATCTTCAGTATCTATCACCTTGTGTGCTTTGTTAATTATCTTCTGAAGTACAAAGACTTTATCAGGCTCTTTAATTCATGGTGTCTTTAGAAGAAGAAATCTGTAGGATATATTTAGTGTTGGTTCCTTTTTATCTGTCTAAATATTTAGACAGTGCATCAGCTGTGATCAATTTACCCGATTGACCTTGATCATCCCATGTGAAATTAGGCAGGTAACAGGCTGCCATCCAGCGTGTCAAGCCGCTCTCCCTCTGTGTACCCGCTGCTTTTAATTCATTTGCCATTTACAGTAGATGATTATCTGTGTTTCTGGGGTATTAAAATGTTATTTATAAAACTCATTTTGCCAACATTTATCTCTTCATCTGTCCGTGAAAATCTTCAAATGGATGTTCTTGTCATTAAACCGGACAAGATGACAGCACGTCGTGGCAAATCACACAGTTTTCAAAACAAGTTTCTGAGATCTGATGTGCAAATTGCAGGTTATTCATGGGTGCTTTGGGGTAATGTCAGAACACTAATTTCATTAAAGTGCCACCCCTGAGAAATTCAATCAGTAAACTTCTCCAGGTGTTGCAAGAGGGCAAGATAGCATGAAAATTGAAAGGGAGACTAACCCTTGGGTAGGGGAATCAGTGAGGGACTAAAATTATGCATCCGCCATTCCGCCTCATAGGAGGGTGGGTCTACATTCCAAAAGGCTACTTAATATAGCAAGAAAAGGTGCATGTGGGACCCAGAGAAAGCTGGTATAAGGTGGCCCCAGACGATAATGCAGCATCAAATTTTACTGGACTCCATACAAAATAACAACTTTACAAAAAAACATTTCATCCCTCCACCTATCACCACTATGACAACATTGTTGTAATAAAATCAGCACACACTAGGGCCCATTAATAGCACTTAAAACAAATGAGGTATATCTTGTCTTCTATTCATGATGGGACAGCTGTCATGTGAAGAGCTCAACAGAGCAATATCAATTTACAATGCAAGCATTTAGCATAATTGTGTCCCTTCAGAATAGTGACATCCTCATAATAAACCCTGTTAGAAGCAGGGGTATTCCACATAAAATCTCAGTACCAAGATAGAGAGTAAGGTAATCAGATGGAAAGAAAGGTCCCCCCCCCCATGTGGGGGTTGGGTAACAGCACTGCGTCCGAGATTGCATGGTCTCTTTATTTGCTGAGCCTCACTCTCCAAAACCAAAATGCTGCAGTAAACCCTGAAGCAAGGGTAACCTCCCCCATCCTTCCACTGAGTATCTGGATTTGCCAGATCTCGCAAGAAGATGCTCCAGCACCGTGCAGTAGTGTCTTGGAATTTGGTTTACTCTGCATTCCCATGGATCTTGCCAAAAGGATAGTATTTGACAAGCTTGCAGGGGTGGGTGCATGGCTCTAAGAACACATTTGGGTTGATTTACTAAAACTGGAGAGTGCAAAATCTGGTGCAGTTCTGCAGGTTTTTTTTTGTCAAAGCTTAATTGAAAAAGCTGAAGTTAGAAGCTGACGTTGTTAATTTTGATGTCAAATTCTATTTAGTTTTATTCATAATCTTTTGACTAAAATGCCATTTTATTTTTAGTCGTAGTTTAGTCATCTGAATTGTTTTCGTCGTAGTTTAGTCATCTGAATTGTTTTAGTTTTAGTCATAGTTTAATAGACTAAAGCCCCTTTCACACGAGGCAGACTGCGGCTGTGATCCGCTTCCTCAGCAAGTCCTATGTATAAATTAACTTTCGAATGCGAGAATTAATTTCCCAATAAATTACCCAAGAGTTGACTGAGTTGTGGAAATTTTCACTTTTATATGCCTGTGACACCAGGGCATAAAATGAGGGAAGCAGGATCTCTAACTTTTCCCAACCTCAACTATAAAAAAAAAAAAAAAAAAAGTCTTTGTCCCCATTGGAGAGATTTTTCATCACTTTGCCCTTGGACCCTTCTTCCCCAGGACAGGAAAAGAGGGAGGGGGAATATCTCCAGCTGGGATATAGGCAACAATAAAACCTTTCCCAATCTATTCAGAATAAAAAAAAAAAAAAGAGCAGGTATAAAAGGTGCACCCAAGTGCTTTAAAAACTCTTCAAATTTTTTAATCTTCTTTACGTGCCCCCAGTCTTATGCCCTGTACACACGGTCGGATTTTCTGATGGAAAATGTGCGATAGGACCTTGTTGTCAGAAATTCCGACCGTGTGTGGGCTCCATCACACATTTTCCATCGGATTTTCCGACACACAAAGTTTGAGAGCTTGCTATAAAATTTTCCGACAACAAAATCCGTTGTCGGAATCTCCGATCGTGTGTACACAAATCCGACGAACAAAGTGCCACGCATGCTCAGAATAAATAAAGAGATGAAAGCTATTGGCTACTGCCCCGTTTATAGTCCTGAAGTACGTGTTTTACGTCACTGCATTCAGGACGATCGGATTTTCCGACAACTTTGTGTGACCGTGTGTATACACGACAAGTTTGAGCCAACATCCGTCGGAAAAAAATCTTAGGATTTTGTTGGCGGGATGTCCGATCAATGTCCGACCGTGTGTACGGGGCATTAGACTCCATTGTCCACATATTGCACACATTGACTTTTTCAACATGATGCTAAGCCAACCCCATGCTTTTCTAAGTAGTGTATTCTCTGTGGCCAGTAGCTTATAATTGATTTGTGAAATGGAGAAGTCTGAGCTCAGTGTTGAATTGAAAGCGGAACTTGCAAGAGAATGCAAGATCCCTTCATTAGATCAGGACCCCCTCCACTTTCTAAATTTCTGTACAATAATACTATACCCGCAGCAAGAAATGTCCAAGGAGACTACGCCATTGATGATTGCAAAAAACATGCATACAGCAAAGTGAGGAACCTTGTCCTAATGATCATTAGGTCATTAGGACAAGGTTCCTCACTGCATTGTATACGTGTTTGACTGGACAATCTCCTTTTAGATCTACCGACTGCTATGGAGTACAAGGGCCTGTCTGACTGAATAGTTTAAGTCTTCATGTTCCAAAAAATGTAAGCTCTGATTGCAACGTGTATGGTAAGCTTTAGAAGCTGATTGATTTGTAGAGCTAGGTTCCCATTCAAGAATCCAAATCCTGCTGTGCAGGAGACTACAGGTAGCTATAACTACAATTTTCTACCATTATTTAATATACATTCAGTCTTAAACTGTTACTAAACCCACAAAAGTAAAATGAGTCTATATATGCATTAAAGAATGCTTGTTATACTCCCTGTGGAACATAAGGGGTTAATCCTCCACATTGTGTAAAATGGCTGTTTGATGCTGTCTTCCCTGATCCTCCCCTTCTTTGACTGTCCCTAATCCATCTCCTGAACATACGGAGCCTTTGAAGTCACTCTGCACATGCTCAGTTTGGTGTGTATTGCTAGAGAGAGTTTTTTTTTTTGGAATGGTGCACGTGATCAGCACAGGGCCAATCCTTATAGGACAGTCAATGTAGAATGAAAACTCCTCCTACAAGCTTTAACCATTGCTCAGCCGGTCATAGGACTGCTATATACTGCTGATGAGAAAAGGTATTTGGTAGTTTATATTTACTAAAGTAATTGCATTTGCATGTTCTGTGTACTGTGGGGGACCAGATATAGTAAATGCAGGCTCCAATTAAAATGCCAGCAGCACCAAGCAGAGTGTTTATTTCCCCTCTTGCGTTATCAGACTCTGGCTGCGTCCATAATTTCTGCAAGCGTCCTTTTTTTTTTTTTTTTTTTTCAGGATGGTGTCCATTACTAAATGACAGGTTCACTTTAGTAACAAATCTCTTTTACATAAAATGGTGAAGAAACCATCTTGGCATAATAAGCAGCTCATTATGAGCTAAAATAGCCCAGCGATTTCCAGCCAGGCATTGGTGCTAGATAAATCAGTTTATTGTTACATTGAGCAGTGCTAGCAGCCTGTTGACAGCTCAATTGGTCCATCTAAAAAAAACAATACTTGATAAATGAATTTGTAGTTAAAACTGGAAGAGCCATGTGTGCGCCAGCTGCAGTTTAATGGAGCCCAATAAACAGGATGGCGTGCAGATGTAAACAGTCTCTTTTCTTTTTTTTTTTTTTTTTTTTTTTTACCTCTAAATAAAAGTGGCTCTATAAAACATTTGCACATTCAAGAAGTTGCAGGACATAAAACTTTCTTATTCAGTTTTTGTCAACTAAACATGTTGAATGTCAGGATCAGATGTATACTTTTTCTACCCCCTAGGTTAGTGGTCTCCAAATTGCAGCCCAGGGGCAAGATGTGACCCCTTGCTAGCCTTTATTCAGACTTTGGGGCACTATTTCTTCCACTGATTAAAGGCATTTTTCCTCCAACTGGGGGGTATTTGGCGCACTCAGGGAAGACTGGTACAGGTAGTGCCCAGACAATGATGTTTAAATAATGGGTGAGTAAGGTAATGTTAAAGCGGGGTTCCACCCATTTAAAAGTCAGCAGCTACAAAAAGTGTAGCTGCTGACTTTTGATAATCAGACACTCACCTGTCCCACGGTTCAGCGATGCGGGCACACAAAGCCCTGCTCCTCTCCGCGGCGCCAACATTCTAACTGTGGGCGCCCGGCTTTGGCTTCACAGCTGGGCGCGCACTGCGCATGTGCAAGCCACGCTGTGACTGACCGGGTAATCTTCTGGGACCTGTGATGTGTCCCAGACGATTGCAGGGAGGGAGGGGGGAAGAGGTGATATTCCTTCCGGTGCCAGGGGACAAAGTGGGAGCTGGGTTCCCGTAAAAAACAGGGTACCGGAATGTCCGACGGAAGCTTTTCATCGTCTATTCCGATCGTGTG
This sequence comes from Aquarana catesbeiana, assembly GCF_042186555.1. NCBI lineage: Eukaryota > Metazoa > Chordata > Amphibia > Anura > Ranidae > Aquarana > Aquarana catesbeiana. The sequence continues at coordinate 314,504,952 of NC_133330.1, forward strand.
TATGCATCATCGGACCTTTTTTTTCGAAAATTCTGACGGACCTAGAAATGGAACATTTCCGACGGAACCAATTCCTATCGGGAAAACCGCTTGTCTGTATGCTGTTCCGACGGACCAAAAACGGCGAATGCTCTGAAGTAAGTACGAGACGGAAGCTATTGGCTACTGGCTATTGAACTTCCTTTTTCTAGTCCCGTCGTACGTGCTGTACGTCACCTTATTCTGGACAGTCGGTTGGTTTGAAGGTGTGTAGGCAAGACCGCTTGAATGTAATTCCGTCGGAGAAACCTTCAGAGTTTATTCCGACGGCAAAACCGGTCGTGTGTACAGGGCATTAGAGTATTTCACCCATTGTTGTTTGTGTTAATTAACCTTGCTATTATTGTATGAAGGAGTTCTGTGTTGATATTTATGATGATGTGTATTGTATAGTCGGTGAGCTAGGAGACGTGAAGTGTACCCTGAGGGGTCAAATCTGTAAGTCACCTAGTCTGGGTAAATGATTTAGTAAACTAGCTCATGCTAATTAGGTTCCTGGTTACAGGTGTATTGTAAGAGTAATATGAGCAGGAGGGAGGAACCTCCTCTTTTACTGTATATAGGACTTGTAGTTTGGTTCTAATAAGAGTCCATGTTCAGCAACTAAACGAGTATCGTCTTATTTTGTGCTTGTGAGCGGTTGGAATATCTGATATCTATATTCAGACTGACGAAAGCAGTCAAGCGGAGTGTGGGACGTTTCGTTACAGGTGGGTGCGGCCAAAATGCATTACCAGTGGGAGGATCCTAAGAGGCAATAAATACCAGTGATATGTGTGGAGTTCAGGGATGCACTATGTACAAAGTGCAGAGTTCAGGGGTTCCCTATGTGCAGAGTTCAGAAGTGTGCTGTGTGCAGAGTTCAGGGGTGTGCTATGTGCAGAATTCAGGGGTGCGCTGTTTACAGACTGCAGGGTTGAGGAATGCGCTACATAGAGACTGCAGGGTTGAGGAATGCGCTATGCACATTGTGCAGAATTCCTGCTGAAAAAAAGCCCTAGGTGTGAGGGCCACATGAAATGGGCTGGCAAGCCAGATTTGGCCCACAGGCCTCAAGGTTGACACATGGTCCTAGATATAAAAAACGAGCAGTTAACCCATGCAGGGCGGGCACCGTCCCACTGCATGGGAAAATAAAAATTGTTTCCCGGAGTTCTTCTTTAAATATCTGCAGAAACCCATCAAGCATCCCACTGGCACAGCGCATTTTTTCTTGTGCTAATACATGCAAATGCATTACATGTAATGGCTTTATACATGCTATATCACTTATATTAAAATTATATCACTTATATGCAAAGTGTTTATTGAAAAACAATATATCTGCGGTACAATGCTGTAAAATGATTTTTAACTTCATATTTCTTCCACGTGCCAAGAAACCCATAAAATGTTGCATGCCTTATTTTTCAGGAATGTTTCACCCTGGGTGTTACATCCGTTCAGAGAGATAATTAATCTAGAACCTTGTATTGTTAACCCTTAGGCCTCCTGTTTACAGATGCCGTTGCTGTATATTTTAGTTATGTTGTATGTCGACACTTATTCTGACACCTCAGGTGTTGCGGTGTGACAGCACACCAGCACAATATTAATTATATTCTGAGGGACTTTGAAGAGTTCTGTCCTGTGGTTAAGTCCTTGCTTAGTGAGAATATGCTAAGCACTCTGTATTCTAAATTGGCTTTTTTACGCTCGGTGCCCCTCTAGGTGAAATATTTTGCACTCTTCATGTATAAACAATGCATTAGCAAGGTTATGACGTTATTTAGAACTGTGCCCCTGGTGGCTTTTATGCAAGAAAATTAATTCACCAAGTTGTACTGGTAATTTAAAGGTAATTTGTCACAAATGAAACAAAATCACATTTCTTTTTTTTTTAGAGCAAATGGAAGCAGTAGAACTCATTTGTTATTTTTCATCAAGTTGCGGGCTTTGGGCGCAACAGGAAAATATTCAAAATGGTTGTTCGCACCTTTTCATGCATTTTGGACAATCCGTTATTTATTCATCACCATGGTCTCCTTCAAGTCCATTGAATCTGATTCTTTAACTGCTTGCCGACCGCGTTTCACAAGGCTGTACAGCGGCAAAGTGGCCTCCCTGTGCTGGAGCACGTACCTAGTACATGACCCGCTCGCCCACCGGCCTGGCTATGCTGTGATTCTTCGCAGCACAAGCCTGAGCAGTGGGTCTCGGTCAGTGATTGGCCTGCTGGCACCCAGTGATTGGCTCAGTCATTCACGGAACAGAGCTATGTGATTTGTAAACAATACAGAGCTCTGTTCACTGACACGGGATTTGGTGGATTTCTTTCCCTGCTAAGCAGGGGAAAAAAAGCAACAATATCCTTGGCAGAAGCAGCACACATTACACATAATTGGGCATGCATGGGTATAGCTACAATTTAGGCCCCTTGCACATGGGGTGGTCCAACTGCAGTGCGTCTCTCCCGATATTTTAATGCCCGTAGGAGGGATGGGTGCAGCATCAAGCATTGCTGCAGGCAGCCTGTCAGTCTATTGCAGGTGGCAGCTGAACGCCTTTAGGGCCCAGCGTCTTCAGGGGCAAAGGGGCAAGTCTTCTGCATTTCAGACCTTAATCCATGAACCCTGTACAGCATCAGCTTACCATAGACTTTGCTGGGCTGCCTGCAGTGAAGCTGGACGCTGCACCCTTCCCTTCCAAGCGCACTAAAATGCCAGGAGGTATGCATTGCAGCTGGCCAGCCCTGTGTGCAAAGGGCCTTTAGGGTTTTCGTCTGTTGACGGACAGCACAGTTTTCAGAGTAAAAAACTCCCTTTGCATTATGGGATGAAGATCTTGGTTTTTAATAATGGCAAAGTATGTTTACAGAAAATTGTCACAGTTCCCGCTGCCTGCGCAGAACTGCCATCTCTTCCCCAATGCTGCGCTGTGATCCGTGTACACTGAAGGGACTCATCTTTATTTGTATTTTAATGTTCGTAATTCAGCATTATCGACCCGGCTATGCTTTCACTCTTCTGGAGAGAGAACACGTTTTGTTGAGGCAGGTGTTTTCTTCTAAGACTAAAATTGATTTTATAATCTCAAAATGTATTCGCAAGCTGTGCTCTCTGCACTGTCTGGTTTCGGGATTCAATCAGTTCATTAGAGTGCAGCTGTCACCCTGCAGAGGCCCCAGCAGAGCGGCCATTGTGTGTGCTGGTTCAGTACGTGTATTGCTGGGATATACGTCATGGTATTTTAAAGAACATTCTGCTTTTACGTCATTGAGTTATCCAATCCTCTCTTCAGCCACTTGATAATGAAAACATAACACATTTCCTATCCTCCACATTTCAGGTTTTCATAAGAGGTGCACCGAAATGAAAATTTTGGTACAGAAATCGAAGAATTCAGGATACACTTGACCGAAACCCAAAATGACAGTTTTTAAATAAAAAAAAAATAAATTAAAAAAAAAAAAAAAAAAAAAAAAAAAAAAATATATATATATATATATATATATATATATATATATATATATATATATATATATATATATATATATATATATATATATATATATATATATATATATATATATATATATATATATTATATATAATTGTATTATATTCAACTTGTTAATTAATATGAGCTTAAAGCGGAGTTCCGCCCACCGCACAAAAAAATTTTAAGTCAGCGGCACATACTATAGCTGCTGACTTTTAATAATGGGACACTTACTGTCCTGGAATCCAGCGATGTCGGCACCCCAGCTGATGTTTCCATCGGCTCTCAGGTGCTGCTGCTGCCGCCATGCTTGGTTAGGGAACCCGGCAGTGAAGCCTTGCGGCTCCACAGCTGGTTCCCTACTGTGCATGTGCAAAGCGAGCTGCACTTTTACTGGCCCAGGGCAGCAGGGGAGGAAGGAGGGGGCCGCACTGCTGACATACCTCGCCGCAGGGAGGTCCGATGGAAGTGGGGACGGGTACCTATCAAAAACAGGTACCCGCTCCCCCCCGAAAGGTGCCAAATGTGGCACTGGAGGGGGAGAGGAGACAAAAGGGGAGCTTCCACTTTTGGGTGGAACTCCGCTTTAAATGAATATTAATTTATTGTCTGCTGTTATCAAACACCCTTTTAGCTCAAGAAAAATGAATCCTTTTAAATTCTATGTATGTCTTCACACTGGTACATTGCGCTTCAGTTGTGATGTTAAAAATCCCGCTTGCTGCATTTTTGGTCTATTAAAAAAAGTACCAAAAATCTCCCCTCCATTGAAACGCATTGAAAATGCAGCAAGAAACCATCAATAACGCACCCATGTAACTTTTTTGATGTGGTTTTGGAGTCACATGACCTATGAAAAACACCAAAGGCACAGTAAAATCGCGGCAAAATTGCATGCGTTTTTCGGCACCATTATCGCCACTTTTTTCTCTATCAGCGAAATGCCGAAATATTGGCGCATCTCTAGTTTTCATGTTCTAACTTACCACAAAAAGTTCAGTTGGCTATTTTTCTGAACATAATAGCAGATGGTGTATAGAAAAAAGGATGCTCCCTTTGTATCTGCATTGCCGTTAGTTTGTGGCAGGCATGGTTGAAAAGATAGGATGATTGACACTGCACAAAAAATGTCCTAAAAACTTCTGGGCCAGGAGGCGGGGCTGTATGTGACAGCGAGCGCACAGAAAACTCTGCAATTTAAATGAAAGCTGTTACAGCGGTGTTCCCCACTCTGTGATGATAGGCCTGCAATCCTCTTCCTTTCCTCTCTTGCCCTGCACAGGTGATGCGGAAATCACGGACACAGGTGAGGCTGCATTGTTGGGCACAGGTGCGGCTGCATTGTTGGGCACAGGTGCGGCTGCATTGATGGGCACAGGGTAAGATGCATTGATGGGCACAGGTGAAGCTGCATTGATGAGCAGTGAGGCTGCACTGATAAAGTTGTTAATTTTTTTGTAATTTAATTCTGCATAAAACATTTAAGTGTCATTTTATGAGATAATTTATAAGGGCGTGTTTAGGGGTGGAATTAGGGCAGGGTAGGGGTTGAGTGGGGCAACTGGTGGCGAGTAACCCTTTGTTTGTTAACCCCAAAAAATAATCATTTAAGATCCTGTTCCCTTAAAGCATGTTATACAACACAGTGCTTGTTCTGTGTCATTTGGACCCCCGTATCACCTGAAATACCTGGCTGATCCTGCCTAGCTATGCCCTCCCCTCTGCAAACAGACCACGATAATCATGACATCGTGGTCGGTCTGTTTGCGTGATCTGTCAGCTGCAGCCTGCTATCTGTCTCCTGTGTCCTCCTCACTCCTCCCCTCTCTGCCTGTCTCTGTTCTACCAGCCTCTTCTCACCTATGCTCTGCTGGTCACTTTCCCTTGACATCATTAACCACTTCCCAACCATAGGATGTCCATGGGACATTTTTAGGTTAAAGTGTTTATACCGGGATGATGCCTGCAGATACAGGCATTATTCCAGTATCTTTTTTTTCAGCAGGCAATTCCCTTTTTTGTAAAAGCCATCCTAGCAGCTGATTAGCCGCTGGATGGCTTTTACAGGCAGTGGGATGTGTCCCCCCCCATCGCCTCTCTAGGCTCTCCCGTTTGATTGGAGAGCCACGGATCCGGTCCAGCACTTCTGCTGGGTTATCACAGAGCCGGGCGTGGACCAGATGGTCCCCGGCCATCTCTGCTCCTGGGAGTCCGGAATTGACGTCTAAAGCTATTTTGGCTGTACTCCTCCTGTAGGTCTCAGAAGTGCACTTAGTTCTGCACCCCTGTGACCTGTTTTCAGCCGACACTGTCGCCTGACATCACAAAGCCGGTCCAGGCTCTGAAAAGATCCCGACCATATGTCTGGAATCCACCTAGATGCCTGGACCAACAGCTTGGCTTAGCCTCTTAGCAATCGGCCCTGAATAGCCTAACAGTCACGGCTCTCTGCTCATCAGAGCAGGGGGGGAGAACAGAGCAATCAGGTGGGGGTTTGATCGCTCCATTCTCACTGCAGAGCCGGCTGGGGACAGATGCAGCATTGGATCGATGCTGTATCCACCTAGGTGAGTATTTTTATTTTTTTTAGTCTCATAGCCCTGCATTGGATGTGCGAACACCGAGAAACTGTCCACCGCAAGAACGTAGAGGAGCGCTGTCTGCCGGGGGAGTAGCAGACCAAGTAAGTAAAACTGCTTCTCCCGTCCGCCACACCTAGACAACCTTGAAGTTGGAAAGCAGTGCCACTGCAAGCGTGTGTGTTTTTTTTTTTTTTTTTTTTTGTAATTTCCCCAGAGTTGTGCTTTAAGAAGACGTGTCAGAGCTCATACACCTTCTGGCGCCTTGGAGCCAGCTTCTCTACGAATTAATTTCACTCTGAAAATCATGATTTTGCGTAAGTGATCAAACTCCAGAGAGCACTAATCTCGAATCCCAGACTGGAGCGTGTGAAAACCTGGGAATTGTGCCCAGCTTCGTTCAGCATTGTTAGTAATCTACTCCGTCTTCATAAGAATGAATATTTATAGCCAGGAAAACTCCTCTTCTTAGTCATTAGCTAAAGACTTAGCTGGGCTTAGGCTAATGAACAGCAAGGCAGCCCTTGATACGGCCATAGATCACTCCTGCAGGCTTCACCAATTCCACGGCTACAGACTCATAGTTACGTCCCTCCAAGAGAAGAGAGGTCCAGAGGTGTGCTGTTGATCAGAGGGAGCATTAATCACATACAATCATTCTACAGTTTAAAGGGGTTTTTATTCAGTGCCAAAAAATTCTAATTTCTCTGCCTTGCAGCCCTGGCAGTGAAATCCAGCTTGTAGTCGGGATTTGTCTGAATCCATACCAATTTTCTAGCTCACTGCCTTTCCCAGAAATCTCCGTGGAGCTGTAAGACAAATTACAGTCCCCAGTCATGACCGTAGGTTTAGTACACTGGGACTTTCATGTTTTGTGAGCCACTTGCACATGTGGCTAGAAAATCGGAGTGCAATGTTTATTACAACAAAGACTACTTATGACATTATTGACCTTGCATTGATTTTTTTTTTTTTTCACTCGTGCGTATAACAATAGAATTGAAACCTGTGGTTTGCCCAGGAAAACACAGTCACCAGTAATGATGAGCAAAATGGAGATTCTTCTGTTGCATTTAGCCAAAATTCCAGAAATGTTTGCAGAAACTTTTTGAAGTTCATGCCAAGCCCAATTTTTTTTTCTTACTTTTAGATAGCAGGAAAGGCTTGAAGTGATATTAAAGTCTTATTTTTTGGTTAAAAATAACAAACGTACAATGTATATGTAAAAGGCGCTGCGTAAATTGACAGCGCTATATAAGTACCTGAAATAAATAAAACAAACATGCCATACTTGCCGGCTCTGTGTAGTGGTTTTGCAAAGGGCAGCCTAAATCCTCCTCTTCTCTGGTCCCTTGCCAGCGCTCCTGGCCCCTCTCTCCTGCCGAGTGCCCCCACAGCAAGCAGCTTCCTATGGGGGCAATCGAGCTGAGCCGCTGCTCTGTGTGTCCATTCAGACACAGTGCCATGGCCCGGCCACTCCCCCTCTGTCTCCTCATTGGCTCACTGACTTTGACAGCAGCACGAGCCAATGGTGCCCGCTGCTGTGTCTCAGCCAATCAGGAGGGAAAGTGCCCAAAATTCGTGACTCTCGTGCAAAATCCCTGGATCGAGAGGGAGCTCAGGTAATTATTAGGGGGGCTGCTGCACACAGAATGCATTAAGATAAAAAAACAAAAAACTTCTGTCTTTAGAACCACTTCAAAATTCTTTTCAGTTTTTTTTCTGCTGTCCAGGGCTCCAGTAAGCTTCATTCACAAAGGCGTACCTATCTATACATGGCTAAGGGCCGTCTATGCCTGTAGGGGATGCACAGGTGTTTTTTGCAGCCATTGGCAAACAATCTCATTTATGTCAATTGGAAGGTAATGGTTGCAGGGAAACATTTGCTGTTCCTAATTTGACAGCCATGCTGGTGCATGTCCCCAAATGCACACACTCTGCATTCAGGGGCACGCACAGCTGTCGATTTGGGACCAGCGGCTGTGCAGCTGCTGCATAGACAGGAATGGGACCGCATGCGGATGCACAGAACACCAGTGCATCCCTTGCGGGCAAAGACAGCCCTTCGCATGGGTGTGCTGATTGGTACGCCTCCATGTGAATGAGACCTTAAGTTGACCATACACTATGATTGGGGCAGCACAGTGCACTTCCACCCCTCCATACTGTGGTCATTGGTGCGAATCCCAGCCAAGCCACTACCTGCCTGGTGTTTGCATGTGCCTGTGCCTGCGCCTGCGTCCTGCGTGGGTTTTCCTCTGGGTACTCCAGGTTATTGGAAGAAACTATGGAATTTGGCTTTAAAGGAGCCCGCTTACAGTGCATCCGGAAAGTATTAACAGTGCTTCACTTTTTCCACATTTTGTTACGTTACAGTCTAATTCCAAAATGGATTCAATTCATTATATTCCTCAAAATTCTACAAACAATGCCCCATAATGACAACATGAAAGAAGTCTGTTCTGGGGTTTTATTCAAATCTTTGCAAATTTATTAAAAATTAATAACAAAAAAAATCCCATGTACATAACTATTCACAGCCTTTGCTCAATAGTTTGTTGAAGCACCTTTGGAACCAATTACAGCCTCAAGTCTTTTTGAGTATGATGCTACAAGCTTGGCACACCTATTTTTGGGCAGTTTCTCCCATTCTTCTTTGCAGGACCTCTCAAGCGCCATCAGGTTGGATGGGGAGCGTCGGTGCACAGCCATTTTCAGATCTCTCCAGAGATGTTCAATCGGGTTCAAGTCTGGGCTCTGGCTGGACCACTCAAGGACATTCACAGAGTTGTCCCGTAGTCACTATTTTGTTATCTTGGCTGTGGGCTTAGTGTCATTGTCCCTAAGCACCTAATGTTGAGGAAAATAATGAATTGAATCCATTTTGGAATAAGACATAACAAAATGTGGAAGAAGTGAAGTGCTGTGAAAAACTTCCAGATGCACTGTATTTAGAATAGACTGTCAGCACTTCTCAGCAAAATAGCCAATGTACTGTGTGTTATTCTTTACTATACACGTGTGTTGGCACCCCACATATGCCCAACGCGTTTAACGTGTATTATAGTATATATTCTAATGCCCCGTACACACAGTCGGACTTTGTTCGGACATTCCGACAACAAAATCCTAGGATTTTTTCCGACGGATGTTGGCTCAAACTTGTCTTGCATACACACGGTCACACAAAGTTGTCGGAAAATCCGATCGTTCTGAACGCGGTAACGTAAAACACGTACGTCGGGACTATAAACGGGGCAGTGGCCAATAGCTTTCATCTCTTTATTTATTCTGAGCATGCGTGGCACTTTGTCCGTCGGATTTGTGTACACACGATCGGAATTTCCGACAACGGATTTTGTTGTCGTAAAATTTTATATCCTGCTCTCAAACTTTGTGTGTCGGAAAATCCGATGGAAAATGTGTGATGGAGCCTACACACGGTCGGAATTTCCGACAAGGTCCTATCACACATTTTCCGTCGGAAAATCCGACCGTGTGTACAGGGCATAAGTGTTATTACAATGTGAGTGTGTGAATGGGCCCTTATCACACTGCTTTTGGGGATTAGGAAATAATATTTTTAATTAGAGAAACACATTTTAAGGGGTTTAAGTCTTCCTCTGAATCAACTGCTGAGGATGCAAGGGTTTTTCTTTTTTAAAGGTCTTTTTTTTCAACCTATACAGCTAATTAGCACCTTTTTATTGCTGATAATCATCAGTTTTTACATGTATCTTGAGTAATACAAGTCCCTAAATATCTGTAATAAAAAACAAAACAAAAAAACCCTTAATAATCTGCATAAATGATCAGTCCTATTTTAACTATACAGATGTTATAACCAGCTTTGCTTGCACCAATTAATGCCCAGGAGGCTGATCTTTTATTATTTTCCATTATATTCCAGTAATTGGTCTGCCCTTTTTATAAACAGCTGCTGCTTTATATTTAGAAATTAAAAAAGAACTCTAGCAGTTAGAGCCTTACTGCCAACCACCTTCACAGGTTATTTTTATATAAGGGAAAGAAACCCTATATCTATATATCCTTCTTCCTGCTTCCTAGTGATCTAGTGACTTCACGGCAGCTTCCTCTTTTTCCTGTGACAGAGGACGGGCATTCATCCCAGACTGGGTGGCACCCAAATAAGGACCTGTAAGCACTGCTTATTCTTGAAGTACTGTGAGCCCAGCCTGTATGATGATGCGCCCCCTATGGGGAAGTACATGTAAACAGGCCTAATGAGGCAAATATTCTGCCGAAAGAGGACCAACAACGCTGGAGCATGGAGAGGGTGGGTGAAGATTGACACCAATTTTTATTTTTTTTACAGGAAAGAGGAGGAAATCTAAAAAGGAAAAGAAAAATATTGTTCCCCTTTAAACACAATTCTCTGACCTCCCACTTACTAATGCTCGGGAGAAGCTCTTGTGTCAGATTTAATCGTATCTTTTTCCATTGTATTTTTTTAAACTGTATGCCTTTGCCTGGCCTCAACAGACACATTTTGTTAGGCAATTGCTAATAATATTTTGGATTAGACACAAGCTAAGAAGGATAACTTTTTAACTTTAAACACAAACCGAAATACATTTATTTTTCTGAGGCACTGTATCAAAAATAATTTCCTTTATTTTAATAAAAATCTTGCTGAATCTCTGTGCTACTCATCTTCTGCAGCCTCTTTACAGCTTAACTAGCTGTCCCTAGTGTGTATATAATGATATGTGTTGATAGGAGCTTTAAATTTTGAACTCTTTTAAAGTGACTAAACTCTTAACTTGAAAAAGTCCCTTCTATTGGTCTCAACCTTTTCCGAATCTCCAAATTCACTTTTTTTTGCTATTGTGGTTTGGCTTACTGTTATAGAGTAACTATGTTCATCCTCCATGGTCCCTCTGTATGCAAAAACATAGCCACTCCCGAGATGGACTTTGGGATTTATAGTGTGTATAGAGCAGTGTACATGACTGCAATTAATGTGCAATGCTCTTTCCAAACAAACAAAAGTTGGGGGAAAATTTGAGTTTTGGGAGCTCCCAGGGGATGTTACAAGATGGCAGAAAAACACGGTAAGAAACGGTGTTACTGATAGGGCTGAACTGATGGGACACTGATGAGGCTGCACTGATGGGACACTGATGAGGTAGCATTGATGGGCAGTGATAGGTGGTCACATCCGCTGTCCAGGTAGTAGCGGCTCTCGGGCTGCTCAGACTCAGTCGGAGCCCGTCCAGCGGGGAACCGGAGCCGAGAGCAGGGGATCCCCTGCGATGTGGTGTCGGGCTCGGGGCCATTGCTATGCCTGTTCAGAGCTGCTGGTTTCTGCTGCAGGCTTGATGTAGAACCGCAGCCAGTAGGAGGGAGTTGAGAGACACATAGGGAACGCTTCATGCCAGGGGCTCCACCACGCCCCTGTCAGCTCCACTCCTCCTTCGACCTGCCCCTCCTACTTTCTTACAGCTCCTCTACTAACACGCCCTATGCGGTCCCGCCTGTCCCAACCCCTGGCAATGTTGGCCCAGCTGCGCCACCTCACTCTAGCCACTGGGGCGGACAACAGCCCAGACGCCAGGCCGCATTTTCTACTCGCCATAGCGACTTGGTGCCTGGGGTTTGTCGACCCCTAGGTTGAGGGATTTTTGTGTTTTTTTGGGTTTTTTTTTTTCATTATGGGTACAGTAGAGGAAAAGGGAGATTTCTTTATCGTACATCACTGGACACAGAGCACCATAGTAATGACTATGTGGGTTCTAGACCACCTTTAGGTGAATGAACACTGGTATAACCAAAAAGGAAACAGGAAGTCCCCCTTCCTATATAACCCCTCCCACTTCTCGGGAGTACCTCAGTTTTTTGCCAGTGTCTAAGGTGTTGGTCACGGTTGATGAAGTGCCAAGAGAGCTCGCTAATGCCTCGTTTCCACTGAGCGGATCGGTTCGGGTCGGTACAGTTTGAATGGCCTAGAATGGTCCGGTCTATTCTGGTGAGCGTTTCCACTGCAAGTGGGACCACAAGGGGCCATACAGGGTTTAGAAAAAATACCTCAGCATAGCACAGCAGAGGGTTTTCTGTCAGCCAATCAGTGGAATGTATCGTAGCTCCGCCCTAACCGAACCATTCCATTTTCTATGGCCCCACATCTGAAGCAGGACCCTGAATGGAACGGTACGGTTCGGTTGTATGGGCTGCTTTCATAATGGAAACACCCAAAATAGCGTACCGAACCGATCCGCTCAGTGGAAACGAGGCATAAGTAATCCCTGATGGGATCAAGGGGCTGTGCAAACTGATCCATTTAAAGTGCTTAAAAGCCAAAATGGATGGTACCCGGGCCTTGTGGAAGAAGAAACATGGTTTTTGCCTGTAATACTTTTCTTTTGAGAGCTGGACCCTGGGACCCGGCAGCTTGGTCATGTTTATACAACCAAAGAGTTTTCCGGCAGGGTGCTGTACAGGTCCAAGGAAGTGGACCCGTGAAAGGGGACCCAGTCCTTGAAGGTCTGGCAAGACACGTCTCGCCGTGATGGATGAAGGCTGGATCTGTCTGTGATAATTTCCAGCAGTCGTGTGGCGGGATCAGGTAAGTCAGAAAGATTACAAGGAATGTATATATGATTCACTTGGTCATTCTGGTATGAGTATACAAGGGTGTAAAAGCAACATACAGTGGGGACAGAAAGTATTCAGACCCCTTAAGTTTTTCACTCTTTGTTAAATTGCAGCCATTTGCTAAAATCATTTAAGTTCATTTTTTTTCCTCATTAATGTACACACAGCACCCCATATTGACAGAAAAACACAGAATTGTTGACATTTTTGCAGATTTATTAAAAAAGAAAAATTGAAATATCACTTGGCCCTAAGTTTTCAGACCCTTTGCTCAGTATTTAATAGAACCCTTTTGATCTAATACAGCCATGAGTCTTTTTGGGAAAGATGCAACAAGTTTTTCACACCTGGATTTGGGGATCCTCTGCCATTCCTCCTTGAAGATCCTCTCCAGTTCTGTCAATTTGGATGGTAAACGTTGGTGGACAGCCATTTTTAGGTCTCTCCAGAGATGCTCAATTGGTTTTAAGTCAGGGCTCTGGCTGGACCATTCAAGAACAGTCACGGAGTTGTTGTGAAGCCACTCCATTATTTTAGCTGTGTGCTTAGGGTCATTGTCTTGTTGGAAGGTAAACCTTCGGCCCAGTCTGAGGTCCTGAGCACTCTGGAGAAGGTTTTCGTCCAGGATATCCCTGTACTTGGCCGCATTCATCTTTCCCTCGATTACAACCAGTCGTCCTGTCCCTTCAGCTGAAAAACACCACATGATTCTCATTTGCTCTGACATGCACTGTGAGCTCTAAGGTCTTATATAGACAGGTGTATGGCTTTCCTAATCAAGTTTAATCAGTATAATCAAACACAGCTGGACTCAAATGAAGGTGTAGAACCATCTCAAGGATGATCATAGGAAATGGACAGCACCTGAGTTAAATATGAGTGTCACAGCAAAGGGTCTGAATACTTAGGACCATGTGATATTTCAGTTTTTCTTTTTTAATAAATCTGCAAAAATGTCAACAATTCTGTGTTTTTCTGTCAATATGGGGTGCTGTGTGTACATTGAGGAAAGAAAATGAACTTAAAAGATTTTAGCAAATGGCTGCAATATAACAAAGAGTGAAAAATTTAAGGGGGTCTGAATACTTTCCGTCCACACTGTACCTGGCTTCCAACATTCCATTCTTCCTCTGTGTTGTGCTCAATGTCAGCAAAGGCTTCTGCGGACAGCATTGCTATCTCTCCAGCTCTGTCAGCCATCAGTAGGGGTTTAGTGGGACCATCCACTGTTACAGGAGGTCAGGTTCCCCCCTGCTTAGACCCTCCACGCCCCCCCCCCCCCCCCTCGATCCGTCCTCATTAGGGCCGGCTATTCCCGCGCAGAGCACGGGAAAGGAATCCTTTTGGGAAAGGGGGCGGAGCTTAAGAATGATGGGCGTGGCTTAGACTACGCCGGCATGCATGTGGATACAGGCATTTTCCAGGGGCACGCTTACTCGGCATTGAGACTGAGCATTTATAGCAAAGTAAAAGAAAAAAAGAGGTATGAATAAAGTGAGTGGTGATTGCGCTGTGATAAAAACGGGAAGGGGGGAAGAGGAAGGGGCTGGCTCAAATGTATAGAGAGGTGAATGAAAAATGAAAAAATTATATAAAAGGTATAATGAGCATGAGGGCTAGTATCATATTAGCACATAAAAAATATTGTAAATACTGAAACAAAAGAAAAGAAAATTCTCAGTGCAAAAGGGCTAGTATCATACTAGCACATATGTGGTAACTCGGCAAATACTTATTGGTGACTCCAAGTAAATAAATAAATGGTGAACAGTCCCACCACCTTCTAGTACAAAGTGCTCAAACAATGAGTCAGTTCCAAAAAGGCAAAATTAAAAAACTATACAAAATATAAAAATATAATGAAATGTAATAAAGTGCAGTCTCATGGGCACTAAATCCGAATAGACTGAAGAAACAAAATTGCCTAAAACGCATAAAAAGCTATAAAATGAGTGACAAATACAGTGTGGGTACAAAAAAAAAAAAAATTGAACCAAATAAAAATATATAAATCAAAGTCCATGTGCATAAGGGCTAGCATCATACTAGCACATAAAAAATATTGTAAATACTGAAACAAAAAAAAAAAATCTCTGTGCAAAAGGGCTAGTATCATACTAGCACATATGTGGTAACTCAGCAAATTCTTATTGGTGACTCCAAGTAAATAAATAAATGGTGAACAGTCCCACCACCTTGTAGTACAAAGTGCTCAAACAATGAGTCATCAGTTCCAAAAAGGCAAGTCCACAAGCCACTGGGAAGGGAAAAGTCTTCAGTGGGGACACCTCTGTGCTCGCAAGCAGCTCACCTTACTGCTGCAAGACAACAGCTTGTAATCCAATAACAAATCACCAGCAGGCAAGGGTCCCATCCAGTAGTTCAGGCGATTCGGGTGTTGGGTGTGCAGGATGGTATATAAAAAACATAAGCAGACAGTATATAGTATAACTCCGTGGCGGCCAGAGTGGAAAAAGGGACAGGACACAGAAGGGGGATGCGCTCACTTTTGTAAAATGAGTGTGGGCGTCAATCCAACAAACGCCGAGTTCGTATACCTCAAAAGGGTGTCTTCAAACCGTCCCCGTTTCCTCAATGCTCGTCACAATGGGATGAAAATATGTGGAGTGTTGGGAGAGAGTGCACATAGCGTGATCCCGTATATAAATCAGTTTATTAGGTTAGGTTTAGGTTAGTCCTCTGATGAAGTGACGTGACGAAACGCGTCAGGATTGGAGCACAGGAATTGTCACAGACTGACGATAGGATACGAGCTCTGCGCTCGTGGATGTTTTTTACTATAGCCTTCTGCTAAATGTAAGTGTACCATGTTGTTTTTAACCTAATAAACTGATTTATATATATCAAATATATGACCAAAAAATTAAATAATTAAACCATTAAAATTAACCAACCATAATAAAAAACAGCCAGTAATAATGGCTAGTGAAAGACCATAGCATACAAAGTGTGCGAGTGATAAAACACAAGTACAAATATTTGAAACAAAGTTCATAAACGTGATGAGTGAAAAATCAAGTCCACAGATAAGCCAATGCAGAGTTCGGAGTTAAGTGATCCACCCCTAGTACAGCCCGCCACCAGATGATAAGAATTGGAGGCTTACCAGAGAGCCTGCGACCGCCCCTACTCAGGGGGGACAAAGCAGGCTTAGTAGTGGAAAATGGACTCCTGGCGATGTCCTACGATAGACTCCATGGGTTGTCCTGCCGGTCTCCTTAAACAGCTGATCAGCAATAACAGGGGCACCAATGCAGAGGGAATACTCCCAGGGGCGCTTCCAATGATTTGGAATTGATACAGCATGTAAAAGCATGAGGCGATGTTAGCGGTCCACCCAACGCGTTTTGACTGCACAGTCGTCATCTGGTGAGCATTTATAGCAGCATATTATATAATTGCTAGACTAAAGCTCGGCAGTAGATGCATTTTGTTTAGTACCTCTGCTTTTTTTGTGCTTAGGACTATGTCTTTCCGCAAGAGGGGTAATTCAACAGAGGGGAGTGCAAAGTTGCTGAGGCTCCTAGTCACATGTCCGCAGTTCCATCCTCCCCTGAAGGACCTGGAGCATCTGGTGAATCTGAGCCATCTTGTCTCACAGGCATTGTGGCTACCTCCAACATTTCAGCCTCTGCATTAATCACTAAGGACAATTTGGCTTTGGCTCTGGCTGGTTTGGAGGAAAAAATAGCTGATTTGTTCGTGTCCTCCTCCCAGAAGATGAGAAAACGCGGCAGATCCCCTTCTCCTGCCCTTGATCTTCCCGAACTGGAACAACAATGGGCAGGTGATATTGGGGTACCTTTGAGGGAAGGAGGTTCAGGTGACTCCTCTTCTGAGGATTCAGCATCTGAAGAACCTTTCTCAACCTCGCTATCTCAGAAATTGCTAATTCAATCCTTTACGGACTTGGTCCGCTCTGGATATCAGTTGCCTCCTGCAGAGGTGGAGGATGTTTCCTTCTCCTCCTTGGGTTCGCTAAACCCCCACAGGGTTTTCATGCTTTCCCTATGCACCCGTTACTGGAGCAACTGATTTGTGCTGATTGGGATCACCCACATAAGCAGTTTTCTCCCGCTAAGAAATTTTCATTTCTCTACCCTATGGAGAAAAAGTTCTCAAAGAGATGGTATTTGCCAGTAGTAGATGCTGCTATCTCTTCTGTGAACAGGAGTTTAACTTGTCCAGTAGACAATGTACAAGTATTGGGAGATCCAGCTGATAAGAAGTTGGAATCTCTACTAAAAGCCTCATTTGCTGTAGCTGGTGCGGTGGTACAGCCTGCAGTGGCAGCAATAGGCATTTGTCAATCCCTTCGGGATGAATTCAAGCAGGTTATTAAGAGTTCCTGCTCAAGCTGAAGTGGCCCAAAGTTTAGCTGAGCTACCTAGGGCCCTATACTTTGCAGTGGACGCTATCAAGGATTCTATCTATCAGGTGTCTCGCCTTGCACTTATGTTGATTCATATGCGCAGGACTCTGTGGCTAAAGAAATGGTCAGCCGAGTTACCATGCAAGAAGCTCTTGGCTGGGTTTCCCTTTCATGGAGAACGGTTATTTGGGGAAGATTTGGATAAGTATATCCAAAAGATTTCGGGGGGTAAGAGTTCCCTTCTGCCGGTTAAGAAAAAGAATAAGATGGCCTTCTTTCAAAACTTCCCCTCCGATGCCTGGGGCAACAGCCTCCAGGCAGTATCGACGGTCTCCACCGTCGGGCAAAAGGTAAGCCTCATAACCAAACGCAGGGCTACAAGAAGCCCTGGCATCATAAGTCCACAAAACAGAGTCCCAAGGCTTCCTTGTGAAGGTGCGCCCCTGCTCGATCGAGTGGGGGGAAGACTCTGGTGGTTTTCAGAAACTTGGCAAGAGCAAATCCAAGACAAGTGGGTCCTTTCTGTAGTAGCCCTATGCTACAAACTAGAGTTCCAAGAGTTTCCACCATTGCGTTTTCTAAGATCAAACGTTCCGAAGGACCCAGTAAAGAAAAAGTCCTTATTTCTGGCACTGGACCAATTACGGTCTCAGGGAGTAATAAGAGGTTCCCTCAGAAGAGAGGGACATGGGGTTTTATTCAAATCTCTTTATGGTACCAAAACCAAATGGAGATGTCAGACCCATTCTAGATCTCAGGAATCTGAATCACTTCCTGAACATCCGCTCCTTTCGAATGGAGTCGATTCGGTCAGTTGTTTCAACCCTACGGGGAGGAGAGGTTCTAGCATCCATACATATCAAGGATGTGTATCTACATGTGCCAATATTTTCTGCTCACCAGAAGTTTCTCCGGTTTGCAGTAAAGCAGCGCCACTTTCAGTTCGTGGCCTTGCCTTTCGGGTTAGCCACTGCTCCCTGACTGTTTACAAAGGTGTTAGCTCCAGTACTAGCAAGACTAAGGGGCCAGGGTATAGCAATAATAGCATACCTAGACAACCTGCTCCTGGTAGACCAGTCAATAGCACGGTTAAACCATGGGATGTCCAGAACAATCAGTTATCTGAGACACCTGGGTTGGATTCTCAATCTAGAGAAATCATCCTTATGGCCTGTACAAAGGCTACAGTATTTGGGCCTGGTCATAGACATAACCCAGGAAAGGGTGTTTTTGCCAAACGTCAACGCTCTAAGAGAGCTGGTCCAGACGGTCAAGGCAAAGAAGGGTCCTTCCATTCGCCTTTGCATGAGATTACTAGGGAAGATGGTAGCTTCCTTCGAAGCGGTTCCCTATGCCCAGTTTCATTCAAGACTGTTGCAACACAGTATTCTGTCTGCTTGGAACAAAAAGATCCAAGCCTTGTATTATCCAATGAATCTGGCTCCAAAAGTACGCCAGAGCCTCAACTGGTGGTTGATAACCAGGAATTTACAGAATGGGAAATCCTTCATTCCAGTTTCCTGGAAAGTAGTAACAATGGATGCCAGCCTATGGGGCTGGAGAGCAGTTCTAGAAGAGACCATGGTTCAAGGTGAAGTGGTCAGAGTACACCTTGCCCATCAATATTCTAGAGATTCGGGCAGTACGTCTGGCTCTAATAGCCTGGGCGTCCAGGTTGCGGAATGCTCCTGTCAGGATACAATCTGACAATGCCACAGCAGTGGCCTATATCAATCACCAAGGGGGCACCAGAAGCCACGCAGCCCAAAGGGAGGTGGACCATATTCTGTCTTGGGCAGAGATGCATGTTCCTTGCCTATCTGCAGTTTACATTTCAGGAGTGGAAAATTGGCAGGCATATTTTCTGAGCCATCAACAGTTGTTGGGAGAATGGTCTCTACATCCCGATGTCTTTTTGGCCATATGCCAAAGATGGGGTAGATCTATTGGCGTCCAGGTTCAACAAGAAGTTGCACTCGGAGTAGATGCGTTAGTGACCCCGTGGGTCAGCTTTCACTGATTTATGCATTCCCTCCAGTTTAGCTGCTACCACGGTTGCTTCACAGGATCAGGGAAGAAGGCAAGCCTGTAATTTTAGTAGTCCCGACATGGCCCAGAAGACCCTGGTATGCAGGGATCGTGAGAATGGCAGTAGGGAGGTCTTTGACTTTTCCACCTCGTCCGGACCTGCTTTTGCAGGGACCAGTATTTCATCCTGCCTTACAAATGCTAAATTTAACGGTGTGGCTATTGAAGCCCACATTCTGAAAAATCGGGGGCTTTCAGGTTCAGTAGTAACCACCCTGATTAATGCCAGAAAACCGTCATCCAGGACCATTTATTACAGGGTCTGGAAGGCCTAAGTCGCTTGGTGTGAAACCAAGAATTGGCATCCTCGTAAGTATGTCATAGGAAGAATTCTGGCCTTTCTACAGTTAGAAGTAGAAATGAAGCTGGCTTTGAGTACAATCAAGGGTCAGATTTCGGCCTTGGCAGTGTTTTTCCAAAGGCCCCTTGCTTCGCATTCTTTAGTCCGGGCGTTCATACAAGGGGTAACTCGTATAACTCCGCCTGTTAGAACACCCTTGTGCCCATGGGATTTGAATCTGGTTTTGGAGTGTTGCAAAGACAACCCTTTGAACCTATACGGAAGATTCCTTTGATCCTTTTGACAAGGAAATTAATATTTTTAGTTGCAATAACCTCTGCAAGAAGAGTATCAGAATTGGCTGCTTTCTCCTGTAAAAAGCCATACTTAATCATTCACAAGGATAAGGTGGTGCTGCATCAGCACCCAACTTTTTTGTCAAAGGTAGTATCTGGTTTTCATCTGAATCAAGATGTTTCCTTACCTTCCTTTTTCCCAGAACCTCGTTCTGCAGAAGAAAAATTATTACACTCTCTTGATGTAGTGAGAGCAGTTAAAGCCTATCTGAAAGCGACGGCTCAGATACGGAAAACTGAGGTTTTGTTTGTGTTGCCGGAAGGCCCTAGAAAGGGTCAGGCAGCATCGAAATCTACTGTTGCTAAGTGGATTCGTCAGGTGATTAGTCAGGCTTATAGCCTGAAAAGAAGGGTTCCTCCCTTTAAGGTTAAAGCGCACTTTACCAGGGCAGTCAGTGCTTCGTGGGCAGTGCATCACCAAGCCTCTGTGGCTCAGATTTGCAAGGCTGCTACTTGGTCGTCCGTTCATACAGTCACAAGATTCTATCAAATGGATGTAAGATGGCAGGAGGACACCGCCTTTTGGCGCAGTGTGCTGCGGGCAGCCGTATAGGTCCTCGCTTCTGGCAGCAACTGTTTTGCTTTGTGTCTCCCTCCCCTCAGGTGGCATTGCTTTGGGACATCCCACATAGTCATTACTATGGTGCTCTGTGTCCCGTGATGTACGATAAAGAAAATAGGATTTTTATAACAGCTTACCTGTAAAATCCTTTTCTTGGAGTACAGGTCCCGTCCCTTTTATTGGCATATGTGTATATATATTGCTTTGCTACAAAAACTGAGGTACTCCTGGTGTGGGAGGGGTTATATAGGGAGGGGGACTTCCTGTTTCCTTTTTGATTATACCAGTGTCCATTCACCTAAAGGTGGCCTAAAACCCACATAGTCATTACTATGGTGCTCTGTGTCCCGTGATGTACTCCAAGAAAAGGATTTTACAAGTAAGCTCTTATAAAAATCCTATTTTTTGTGGACTGTAGGAAATAGTAGATTGATAAGAGTGCCTTCTTTTTCTAGGCTGGAAGGGTACTGTGGAATATTTGATTTTGAGGGACATCTGGGCATTTTAGTAACCCTCAGTATCATTCCATGTCTTTGGGTTGTGGTATGTGGCCAGCATTGGTGTGCACCCCAGTGCAGAAACACACACGTGTATATCAGTAGAGTAGTGGACAGTGTCAGTAGAGCAGAGATTGGTGTCAGTTTTTATTTATTTTTTTTTTTTTTTACGGTTTTGTTAGGAGCCCCGTTGAGGGTTTTGGTAAAATAACAAGGGTCAAAACAGACCTCTGATGTCTCACTTTTGAGACCGAGAAAGGGACTGACAGAGCTTCCCCAGTCTTTTTCTCTGCAGCCTCAACTGCACTGGACAGGGAACTAATGGGAAGTTCTCTGTGCTGAGCGGCTTCCTGTTCATCATAGTTTACTATGCTGCAGTTAAAAATGAAAACAGAAGTGACCGGTAAAGATCACTCACGGTGTTCATTCAGAAAAGGAAGGGGCCGGTAAATGAAATATTTACTGACGCCTTCCCCTGCTCTTCATCCTGAAACATCCCCCACAGCAGCCAGCGGGGGAGGAGGGAAGCTGGCAGCACTGCAGTGGAGAGACAGGGGGCGCCAGGGGAAATTTGCACTGCACAGGGTGATAAGGGTGTATCCGGCACACCCTGCGCGCACGCCTATAGTGGCCAGGATACTGACCCTACCTTATACACATCTCCACTCAGACAGAAAGTTTGATCAATGGCAGCTAAAGACATACTTGCTGTCTGGCTGTTCTCTTCCTATAATGAAGGCAGTTGCATATATGTTCCATTTAGTATTTTTGCACTAATTCTGTATTGCCCTATAAGGTTATATACCTGCCATTCTCATGACTTCCTTTCATTTTCTATATTATGGATTTTTAGACAGTTATGAATAAGTGGTTTTAGCTAATAGTGGGTTTGGTGCGTGGGTATAGCGCACCCCTGCTGATGTTTCTCTATTAAGATTTCCCACTTAAAGGCCAATCTTACAATATAAGTATACATAAAGCAGTTTTTTTTCTTGATGACTTATGTAACTGTTATATGTTTTATGAATCTTAAGAAAAAGGGGAGTTTCCTGTTTTAAAGGTCTGCTGATTTGTTGATGATTAAGCTGCGCTGCTCTATCAAGTAGGTCTTCTCAGCTGTGGTGACTCTTTGCTAAGTCTTTCACCGTCTAAGCAGTTGACTGTGACCAGTTAGCTACTGCAATTTGTGGGCGCTTTCATAAAACACGCAGCAGGCGATTCCAGCAAGCCCCAATGCTTTGTTTCTAAATGAAAGCTCTGTCAGAGCCGATATATCACTTTTGAACGTTCCGAGGCCTTTCAACTAGTGACCGCTACACTCGGAACATCAAAGGGGGCTTTTTGTCTCCCCGAGTGGTGGGATCCCTTTGTTCTGACAACATGGCCGTCTGTGCCCAGAGATTCTAGCAATGTGTGGACTGCATAGAGTTTACTAGCTTAAGAGGATGTCAGTCGTTTTACCATGCTGTACTGTGACTTTACTATGACAAAGAAGCTCTGTTGTTCAGCTACTTTAACCACCATGCATTAGATTGGCTCTTGTGTAAAAAAAAGAAAAAAAAAAGGCTTAAAGCTACTTTAACCACCATGCATTAGATTGGCTCTTGTGTAAAAAAAGAAAAAAAAAGGCTTAAAGCAGATATAAAAAACTGAAATTAAGGCAGCTCTGTAATCATTAATAATTAAATGTAATTTTTAATGGCAAGAAATGTAAGTACCTGAATTTGATCCGGTATCAGTCTCAGCTGATCCCTGGTGGCAATCCTAAACCAGCATCAGAAGATAGGATTCTAGAGATGCATTTTTTGATGTAATACAGAATATACAGCTCAGTGCCTCCTGTGTGCGTCCACAGAGGATTTCAGGAAAACCTGTCAGCATACAAATAACTATCTGTCATTGCTGACTTGTTTCTGAAGGTATGCTCCTCCTTGCTTTATAATTTTGTGAGCTACTGATAGTGTAGGGGCACCCAGTCTGTGTATTTTTTAGATGTCAACTGTTCCCGGATTTGCCAGGACAGCCCTGCAACTGGATGGTCTGTTCTGATTATATGGTGTCCTTGGCTGTGTCCTGAGATCACAGCACCACCCTTAAAGTGATTGCAAATTCAATTTTTTAAATTTTTTTTTTAATAACAAACAGGCCTATACTTGCCTGCTTTGTGCAATGAAATTACACAGAGCGGCCCTGTTCCGCCTCTTCTCTTGTCCCCGGCCAGTGCTCCTAGCTCCTCCTTTTCTCAGTGTGCCACCCCATAGGAAGCCGCTTCCTATCGTGGCACACCTGCATGCTTGATCCCAAGGCGTTCTACCTGTGTCTACAGCCCTGGCCATAAGTTTTGGGAGTTACACAAATATTAATTTTCACAAAGCCTGCTGCCTCGGTTTTTATGATGGCAATTTGCATATACTCCAGAATAGTATGAAGAGTGATCAGATGAATTGCAATTAATTGCAAAGTCTCTCTTTGCCATGAAAATGAACTTAATCCCATAAAAAAACATTTCCACTGCATTTGTGAAGAAGGCTTCATGGCGCCCAAGAAAATTCGGCAAGCGCCAGTACCATCTCCTACAGTTGATTCAGCTGCGGGATCAGGGCACCTCCAGTGCAGAGCTTGCTCAGGAATGGCAGCAGGCAGGTGTGAATATATCTGTACACACAGTGAGGCGAAGACTTTTGGAGGATGGTCTGGTGTTGAGAAGGGCAGCAAAGAAGCCACTTCTCAGGGACAGACTGATATTCTGCAAAAGGTACAGGGATTGGACTGCTGAGGACTGGGGTAAAGTCATTTCCTCTGATGAATCCTCTTTCTGATTGTTTGGGGCATCCGGAGAAAACCTTGTTCGGAGAAGAAAAGGTGAGCACTACCATCAGTCCTGTGTCATGCCATCAGCATCCCGAGACCATTCATGTGTGGGGTGGGCTCACTCACAATTTTGCCTAGGAACAAAGCCATGAATAAAAAAAATCCTCAGAGCAACTTCTCCCAACCATCCAAGAACAGTTTGGTGAGGAACAATGCCTTTTCCAGCATGATGGAGCACCTTGCCATAAGGCAAAAGTGATAACTAAGTGGCTTGGGGAACA
Source organism: Aquarana catesbeiana (assembly GCF_042186555.1). Classification (NCBI taxonomy): domain Eukaryota; kingdom Metazoa; phylum Chordata; class Amphibia; order Anura; family Ranidae; genus Aquarana; species Aquarana catesbeiana. The sequence goes on from NC_133330.1 coordinate 314,528,933, forward strand.
AAACATCAAAATTTTGGGTCCATGGCCAGGAAATCCCCCAGACCTTAATCCCATTGACAACTTGTGGTCAATCCTCAGGGTGAACAAAACCCCCCCCACAAATTTTGACAAACTCCAAACATTGATTATGCAAGAATGGGCTGCAAGATGTGACCCAGAAGTTGATTGACAGCATGCCAGGGCGAATTACAGAGGTCTTGAAAAAGAATGGTCAACACTGCAAATATTGACTCTCTGCATAAACTTAATGTAATTGTCAATAAAAGCCTTTGACACTTATGAAATGCTTGTAATTATACTTCAGTATACGATAGTAACATCTGACAAAAAGATCTAAAAGCACTAAAGCAACAGACTTTGTGAAAATTGATATTAGTGTCATTCTTAAGACTTTTGGCCACGGCTGTATAGCCACAGTGTGGTTTGGCCCTAACCCCCACTCCCTCGTCACAGGATTTGACTAACAGCAGCGAGAGCCAATGCCCCCCCACTGCTCTCAGCCAAGCTTGTGAGAGTGGGGAGAAGGGAGAGAGCTGCTACAGACTGGCACAGTGCTGGACCAAGAGTTACCGAGCATGTGCAGTAACTAAAAAAAAAGGTATTACTGAGTGGATTATGGCCACGAATAGTTGGTTCCCACATAATCAGGTGCAGAACCACCCATAAATTGGGTGTGATCAAGGCGGAAATGCCCGGAAGAATGGCATGATGTGTGGGCTCTGGGTGGTGGTGACAGCATCCTGGGGTCTGGGACAAAGATGTTTCCAAGTATTCATACTTAATCCATGTAAGGGTTTCATCAAATAGGAAGCAACAAGAAGAATGATAGCCCAACACCTTCGAAAAGGCAAGTCAGTATCAGTAGCTTCCAAATTTGTCATTACAGGTTCCTATTGCTCTTGGCCAGAGGTCTCCTACTTTCTAAAGTAACGGCCAGTTTACTGCCCTAAAGTCTTTAGGGGGAGTGGACTGTAGCCTGTGGGAGTAGAAAATGGTGTCTGTGGATGGAATAGTGCCCCATCATTGGTGTCCGTAGGAAGAATGGTGCACCATCATTGATGTCGGTGGGAAGAATGGTGCCCCATCATTTGGGAAGAATAGTTGCCCCATTTTTGGTATCAGTGGGAGGAATTGTTTCTCATAATTGGTGTCAGTGGGAGGTATAGTGCCATAAAGGCAAGCATAGGCTCACAATGGGCCCACTGTCTGGAGAGCACTGTTCTTGTCAAGCCATCTGCCTATCTGTGTCAAACCAAAAACTGTGCAGGCACATGTCCACTAGTTTGTCAGAACTCACCTCCTGTAGTTCTCAAAGAGGAAGACTGCACCTGACAGAAACATATTTTAGGAGACTGCAGGTCCTCCCAGAATTGATGCAGTTGCATCTGACTGTGCAATTTTATTGATATCTAACCTTAAATTGTTAGTAAACCCAAAACAGTAAAATCAGTCTGTATATGCAGTAAAGCTGATCACAGTGTAACTAGGAAGTACCAGTTATCACTATTCCTCTACTCATGCTGACAGTGCATGAGTAGAGGAGAGCCAATAAGCTGCTTTCCTGACGGGGGTCTTTGCTGATAATCAGTGCAGTGATTATCAGTGCTGCCTTTCAGTGCTCATCAGTGATGCCGGTCAGTGCCCATCATTGCCACCTATCAGTGCCCATAAAGGCTGCCCATCAGTGCTGCACATCAGTGGCCGTCAGTGCAGCCTTATCAGCGCACATCAGTGGCCGTCAGTGCAGCCTTATCAGCGCACATCAGTGGCCTTCCATGCAGCCTTATCAGCACACATCAGCAAAGAAGAAAAATTGCTTATTTACAAAATTAACAAATTTTTTTCTAATTTGTTTAGCAAAAAATAAACTCAGTGCTAATTAAATACCACCAAAAGAAAGCTCTATTTGTCTCAAAAAAATGATAAAAATGTCATATGGGTACAGCGTTACATGACCGTGCAATCGTCATTCAAAATGCGTCAATGCTGAAAATTGGTCTGGACAGGAAGGTGGTAAAAGTGCCCGGTATTTAAGTTCTTAAAGGCAAATCAAGTGCACTCTCTGGTTATAGATAGCATTTGCAGCTCAGCAATTGGCCTTACTTGGTGCCCAGATATATTTTGAATGGTCTTTTTCTCCTCCACACATCTCTATAGCTGGACGGTTGCACTGACTAGCAGATGTGTTTAATTATTGCTGTCAGATTTGAAGAAGCAGGATGTAGAAGGCAGTTTTGGGAAGAGGAATTGGAACTGACCGACGGCCTGGGATCTCACTGCAGATGTTAGATGTTCAAAAAAAAAAACATCTGCGACTTAGCAATGGCATCACTTTACATTTTAAAGGTCAGGTTATTGTATTGTAGCAGAATGCAAAGCTGATGCCACCTCATACCAAGTGTCTGCTCCTTCGCTTGTTATTATTTATTGATGTAGCGTTTTCTTTCACAGCCTGTGACTGTCAATCAGGCAGAAGCTGCTTAACCTCCCTGGCGGTATGATTATTTCAGATTTTTGCGTCTCAAAGCTGTACAATTATTTTGCATAGAAATTTGGCGTTTTATATTGTAGGCCTGCAATTCTTAGCAATAACACACTTAAATCTGTCCACCAAAAGTCTAGTAGATATCCCGAGTATGATGAAGTTTGAAATACAAAATCATAAATTATAATATAATAAATATAAATAATTAAAAAATATTAATTTAATAATAATAAAATAAATTTCCCCACTAATCACTATCGCTAAATTCTGCAAGTCATTCTAATTTACTATCACTGTTTTCTAGCTGGTCTAAAACCCCTTTTGACGTAAAGGGACACTTTTTGGTCGCTATGGACAATCTCCAGTTTCCAGGCAGAAAGAGCAGTATATATCATATAAAACGGCATGCAGGGCATTGGACAAAGCACTGGGGACAAAAGGGATGTGAAATGATTTCATACAGTACACTGTAATCTTACAGATTACATTACTGTATCTGCTATGAATTTTCACTTTATTAAATTTGCCGCCAGGCTCCGCCCCCATGCGTCGCGACGCGCGCAGGGAACGGAGCCCGGCACAGAGACGCTTTCGGGTGGAGGACAGAGCCCGCAGACACAGTGGGGAGACATTGCAGAATCCTGGGGACAAGGTAAGTATACCGCACCAGGTTCCTGAGATGTAATCTCGAGTGTGGCTTGGGGTTACTGCTAATGGTGCTGAAATTTAACCCCGAGCCACACTCGGGAATACCGCCAGGTGGAGCACGCCCTGCAGTGTGGTACCTTATAGTCATCAGGGAAGAGTGAGTGCACATTTAAGGCAGGTTTCCCCACTGTCATGCTGGAATAAAAAAAAAAACTATCACCAAACTGCCATAACAAGGTTGAAAGAGCACAAATCTCTTAAAAATCTTTGTATGCTGTACCCGTCCACCCAGTAATTTGCAGAAATGTCCATAAACTCTTACACATTCAATGTATGTAAGATGTAAAAAAGGGACTATTTCTTGTGTGAGGGACACAAGGACCCTGCAACTTGAAGACATTTTTGACAGAGAGGGTCTTTGCATGTAAATTTATTTTTTGTTCATCCATCCTTCCATTCTCTATGCGGTCTATTCTTTTTTTTTTTTTTTTTTTCAATTTTTCTGTAATCTGTAATTTTTTAAGGGGATTGAGGGGTGTGCTGACTTGAAAATGTAATGGCAATAAGCTCTAGCAGTCTCTAATAATGTGTTCCCAAACTCTTGACTGCATGTTGCTAGTCTTCAACCATACCTGTAGCATGCATTCTAGTCTGTGACCATATACTGTAGTGCAGTGGTTTCCGAGGTGACCCTCAGTCTGGATGTGGCACAGTGCTCTCCTCTAACTGGCCCTTGGGAAACTATACCTCCCAATGATTCCAACAATGTGGCACTTCTTCTGTGCTTCACACAGAGTGCAGGGCTCAGGAGTGCATATCTCACAGACCCGTTTACCCCAAATTCTTCCTAACTTCCTCCCAAGTACAGAGCTCTTCCCCCAAACCCCCACCCCCTTCCAGTAGAGAGCTCTCGCCCCCAAATCCTCAGTGAGACTACAGCGGCTGTGCACATCTCTTGCCCCCTCCTCTGGGGGCCAGAATAGGGAGGGTTCTGTGCAAACCACTAGAAGAGGATTGCTGTCACTTTTAGACACAGAAGCCTGTTTGCAAGTGACAGTAGCGAGCGGCGGGCAGGGGGCCAGCACTGTAGGCACTATTCCTTACACTGATACCAATTATGAGGCATGATTTCTCCCACTAATACCAATGGTGAGGCTCTATTCCTCGCACTAATCCCAATGATGGGGTACTATTCCTCATACTGACACTAACAATGTGCATTGATCCTCCTCCCACTAACCACAGGAGGCAGGTCATTTTTTACGTCACTGCTCACCAACCCTGGGGCATTTTTTACTCCCACGGTCTATGGATGTTGAGGCTTTAGAAGGGACATAATATCGATTTAGAAATACCTTAATGGTGATCCTAGTGTAGGGAAAAACGATTCAGTCTCAGGGAGTGTAAGAGGACGCGGGACCACACAATGAGACTGGAAGAGAAGCGGTTTAACCTTAAGTTGCATGTGGGGGGGGGGGGTGTTCAATGTCAGGGCAACGAGGATGTGAAACTCTCTTCCACAATTGGTGGTGTCAGCGGGGAGTATTGATATTTTTAAAAGACTCTTGGACATGCATCTTAAAGAACAAAACCTACAGGCATATGGGAATTGATTATCGACACACGTACACCTACACAGGTTGAACGGGGTGGACTTTATTCAACCTTACCTACTATGTAACTATGTGGGGGCATTTCCTGTTCCCACTGGCCACAGTTCAGCCTTCCTAAAGTCTGAAGGACAGTGAACTGGCTCTTTGTTAAGAAAGTTTGGGGACATCTGCTGTAGTATATTCAGTCTGACAGTTTTCTGTAGCATTGATTCCACTGAACATTATGTATAGCCTTTTGGTCATGTCAGGGTCCACACTTGAGGCTCCATTTAACAGGTTGACAAGCACTGCTTCATATAAATATTTGTGTATTGTCATTTCACAATAGTCTCCGTTTTCGAAAACATTGTAATACAGATCACTATGACTTGGTGTAGTACAAGAAATCTGCAGTCTTCAGAGCCAATCCTTGCCGCAATTATGTCTTTCAATTTCACTGGAAATGAAAGTAATTTGTTTACAAGGGTCAGGTAGCACTTAGTTTGAAAGTTTGTCTCCGATCCAGCATAAGAAAGATAAGAAAGATTGATTAAAACCAGCCCTGCAGTCAGCAGATGTGGTAGGTTAATTACTGGAACTTAGACAAGACTTTTTTTTGGTCTAATGCAGAGCCGGGTCAGAGAACAGTTGATGCATCTGTGCTGCATTTATGATGGCACTTCGTTTATTTAAAGGAGAGCGTCGGAGCTCACTAAGGCTCTGTTTCCACTAGTGCGACTTTTCATGCGACTTGGGACTGAAAAGTCGCATGACAAATTGTTTCCCATGATTTCCAATGAGTACCGTTCATATCTGTGCGACTTCAAGTCGCAGCGACTTCAAAGTAGTCCCTGCACTACTTTGGTCCCACTTTGATGCGACTTGAGGTCTATAAATACAGGCATTGCTTCAAATCGCGGTAAAAAGTCGCGGTAAAATCGCGGTAAAAAATTGCGGCAAAATCGCGCGACTTTGGGGACGCACTAGTGGAAACCTAGCCTTAAACTTTAGCAATGCTAATAGAATATTCAACCGTGTCAGCTTTTCATTTGTGGATTTGTGCTTTTTGGGGGAAAAGTGCTTCTAAAGTGACATGGGATGAGGCCCGACTGCACTTCAATAGTACTTCTGTGTAGTGATGACATCTGCCAACCATTGCACACTATGCAGTTTGAATGCCTTCCATGTCCGTTCAGAAAACTCTTAATGTGAACAATCAGTGCTCATCTGTGGGAAACTTTCAGCTTAGATTCTGCTACAACTCATAGTGAATAAAAATAGACAAACCCCAACTTCTCATAACCTAACATTATGTAGCATGGTGTGTCTGTGTAGAGGAGGCCATCTTGCTAGAGGCAGGCTTTTGCTTCCTCATGTCAGAGCCTCCAACAAGGAGAACTGTGAACCGCACAATAGTGACCAAATCTAACTCTAGATCTCCTAGCAATTAGAGGCAGCAGTGGCTTAGATCTCATACTGCAAATATACAGGTATGAGGCTACAGGTATAGGAGTGCCTAGGCACACTAATATACCAGGAATTTCACTGCTGTATTTCAGGAAGAATTCCAGATTTAAGAAAACAATTCACATTTCTAGATGTTCCATACAACATGGTAGATCTTCCCTTTTTAAAGTGATACTAAAGTCTTGTTTTTTTTTTTTTTTTTTTTTTTTAAATACCAAACATGTCAATCTTACCTGTTCTGTTCAGTGGTTTTGCACAGAGCAGCCCCGATCCTCCTCTTCTCGGGTCCCTCTTTGGCGCTCCTGGCCCCTCCCTCCTGCCGAGTGCCTCCGCAGCAAGCAGCTTGCTTTGGGGGCACCCGAGCCGCTGCTCTGTGTGTCCATTCAGACACGGAGCCGAGGCTCAGCTCCGTCCACTCTCTCTCCTCCTTGGTTCGCTTACTTTGACAGCAGCGGGAGCCAATGGCTCAGCCAATCAGGAGGGAGAGTTCTAGACAGCTGAGTCTCTTGTGCAGTATCGCTGGATTGAGTTGGGGCTCAGGTAAGTATTAGGGGGGCGGCTGCACACAGTTTTTTTTATCTTAATGCATAGAATGCCTATAGAACCACTTTAAGTTCCACTTTGAATTGGGCCTTACATGAAAATGCAAAGTCTGCTTCTTTTATAGCCCCAACCCTAGAGACTAAGGCCTCATGCACACGAGACGCTGGTGCAAACTCTGCTGAACACAGATTTTTAAAAGCTGAAACCGGCGTTTAGAAACGCCCGTTTTGCCGAGTTTGCATGCCGCGTTTAGTGGCGTTTAGCCGTGTTTACGTCTAGAAGCATCTGCAGAGCAGAGAATGACATTTTGCGACCCGACTTTGGGGCCAAATTTGGGGTTCCTAGCACTAAGTGGCCCCGAGATATGGGGCCCCAAAGTCGAGTCGCAAAATGTCAAGCACTTTTCTGCAGCAGAGAAGGACATTTTGTGACCCGACTTTGGGGCCCCATATCTTGGGGCCACTTGGTGCTAGGAACCCCATATATGTTGTAGTGCTAGTTCCACTGTGTTTGGATGGTCACCAGATGGTCACCAGTCTGTCGGAGCCCTGACCGTCGGAGCCCTGGGCGCATCACGCCCGTTTTCCCCAATGTAAACAAAGCCGCAATCGCGGCTGTCAGCATGAGATCGGTGAATTTTGTTTTTCTCCATCTCATGCTTTCCAGCCTGGCGGAGAGATGTGGGGTCTTATTGACCCCGCATCTCTCCATAAAGAGGAGCTGTCACAATAGATTCCTATTACAAGGGTTGTTTACATTCCTTGTAATAGGAATAAAAGAGATTAAAAAAAAAAAAAAAAAATGTAAAAATATAAAAAATGAAGTAAAATAAAAAAAAAAAATTTTAAACGCCCCTGTCCCCGGTAGCTTGCGCTCAGAAGCGAACGCACACGCAAGTTCCACCCACATATGTAAACACCATTCAAACCACACATGTGAAGTATCGCCGCGTGCGTTAGAGCGTGTGCAACAATTCTAGCACTAGAACTCCTCTGTAATTCTAAACTGGTAACCTGTAAAAGTTTTCAAAGCGTTGCCTATGGAGATTTTTAAGTACTGAAGTTTGGCGCCATTCCACGAGTATGCGTAATTTTAAAGCGTGACATGTTGGGTATCTATTTACTCTGCATAACATCATATTTCACATTATACAAAAAAATGGTCTAACTTTACTGTTTTGTTATTTTTTTTTAATTCATGAAACCGTTTTTTTTCCAAAAAAAAGGTGTTTGAAAAATTATTGTGCAAATACCATGTGAGATAAAAAGTTGCAATGACCGCCATTTTATTCCCTAGGGTGTCTGCTAAAAAACATATATAATGTTTGGGGCTTCTGAGTAATTTTCTAGCAAAAAAATGATGATTTTTACATGTAGGAGAGAAGTGCCAAAATAGGCCCGGTATGGTGGTTAAAGTGTTACTAAACCCAGGACCCTGCATTCACTATATCTGGTCTCTCACAGTACACAGAACATGGAAATGCAATTATTTTAGTAAATATAAACTGCTAAATACCTTTTCCCATCAGCAGTATATAACAATCTTGTGACTTCTATAAGTGCCTGGTTAAAGCATGTAGGAGGATATTTCATTCTACTCTGACTGTCCTATGAGGCTGCAGGACCCTTGATCCCTTTGCCTGGACAGTGCCGATCACATGCACCCAAGAACAAAAAAAAAAACTCTCTAGCAATACACAGCAAACTGAGCATGTGCAGAGAGCCCCCAAGGCTCTGTTCTATTAGATGGATTGGGGACAGTGGAAGAAGGGGAAAATCAGAGAAGACAGGATCAAACAGCCTTTTTACACAATGCAGAGGATTAACCCCTTAGATTGCACCATAAAGCACGTAAAGCATAACCAGCATGCTTTACTGCATATACAGACTGATTTTATTGTTTTTGGTTTAGTAAAACTTTACGTTAAAGTTACGTTAATGTGCTCTTTCCCAGGATCCTGGGAACACTGAGGAGCCCAAATCTCAGGGGATATCGTCTCTGCACAGCGTCTACCTTATATACTAGCTAGGTTAAACCCAAAGGTGCACAAAATGTAAAAGACATTTATTCTTGAAAAACCTGTTCCATAGAGGTATGAAAGAAGGTCCCCCCCATGATATTAGTCAGCAGACTTTTCAGTCTTATTGAAAAGGCACTTATACATTTGTTGCCCCTCCACAAACCTTGCTGAGCTTTCTCAGGAGAAAGTTAAATGGCTGGAATTAATTTTTCTGACCAAAGATTGTTTCTCTGAGAGCAACAGGGCCTACAACACTCCCCGTCCTTACATTCATTGGGGGTACCTGCATTTTTTTTTTTTTTTTTTTTATTCTTTTAAGAAAGATTTTTTGGCTTTAGATCTGTTCCGCTAACCTGAGGAATTTGTGTCATCGGATCTTTCTTCCTGCCATAGAAAACCATCCATCTGTCAGAACCCTCATTTTACATTGTGTCATGTCAGAAAAAAAAATTATTTCTGCCGAGCTGAAACGATGACATTTTAATCTTTCACATATTTCATTCTGCTCAGAGGTATAATTTTTGCTCCGCTCTCCCATCAGTACATTAGATTACAGGAAATTTCAGTAAATAAACAAACATTTTTCCATGGTTTAATTGGTAATTGCAGAGAGGTTTTCAGGTTAAGTGGACCCATTCTTCTCAGTAACACATGAACCAAAATAAAAAGGACGCACTCCAAATCTCTCAGCCGCTGTATACTTTCATTGATAAAGAGCTTATATAATATACAGCGACTGAGAGATTTGGAGCGCGGCTCTCTTTTTCTATTTGTTCACGTGTTACTGAGAGGTGGAGACGAAACCTACAGGGTCAAGCACCCAGCGTTTGGGAATGCCAAGGACATATATCTATTTCGTCTGCAGGATCCATGCTTCTGTTTTGTATTTTGTGTATGAAAACTTGATAAGCTACCTGTAATTTCTCCAACCAAATCACCCATTAGATTGAAGAAGTGTAATGACTGGTCTTCAGAATATTCTTCAGGGAGATGAATGAACTGCTCAGGTGTTTGTCTTATAAAGATTTGTTTTTGAACATATTGTACAGGATGCCAAGGATGGGTCCTGGATGGGTGCTATGTGACACCATAATTCCGGTTAGGGCCCCTTTAAGGGAAATGTGTGTATGAACTCAGGGGTCTCACCCGTGACGGGTGAGGAATACCGGGGTAGTCATATAAAGGAGAGGACTGACTCACAGTCCTCTCAGTATTAGTAGAGATGTATTTGGGACCCAGAATTTTGGAGGTTCAGGGTGACCGTCAGGTGGGAAAAGAACCTTCGTTCCTGACTACGGGGACTCCAGTCCCTTCAGGGTTAAACAGCTTTAGGAAGCAGCACATAAAACAGGGAGCTCCTAGTATTAGGTGTGGTGGTGTGCAGTGGCGTATCTAAGCCACTACTTAAAAGTAGTACCTGCTGTTGCACCAATCACTTTATTACACTTTATTTATGATATCTATGGCAATGCATATTTATTCCATATTAATCACTATATTTGACTATATGCTCAATATGGATTAAATAAATATGCATTGCCATAGATATCATAAATAAAGTGTAATAAAGTGATTTGTGCAACAAACTCATTAACCAGTCCATTAACCAGTCCACATTCAGTGAAAGTTCATGTACTGCAATTGCAGTACATGAACTTTCACTGAATGAGGACTGTTTAATGAGCAGGGGCGGACTGACCCATCGGCACTCAGGCAGTGCCCGAGGACCTGGGGCCATTAGGGGAGCCCCGTAAGAGGCTCTGCAAAACTGCAACACATACAGTCTAGCACGGGCAGCAGCTGTAATAAGAGCTCTTATGGCGTGCTGCTCCCCACCAGTCCCTCCTTTCCTCCCATCCACCCCAGGTGCTTGTACTGTGCATTACATCACCCAGAACGGACGAGAAGAGAGGAGAGGCCGGCAGGGAGCAGCGTGCCGTGAGAGGTCTTATTACAGGCATCAGGTGAGGCTGTGTAGGGGGCCTGGGCCTGTAGGGGGCTTACAGATTACAGTACTGTATGAAATTATTTCACATCCCTTTTGTCCCCAGTGCTTTGTGCAATGCCCTGCGTGCAGTTTTATATGATATACACTGTTCTTTCTGCCTGGAAACTGGAGATTGTCCATAGCAACCAAAAAGTGTCCCTTTATGTCAAAAGTGGCTTTAGACCAGCTAGAAAACAGCGATAATAAATTAGAACACTTGCAGAATTGAGCGATAGTGAATTGTGGGGAAATTTATTTTATTTTTTTTTTATTTTTTTTTTTTTTTATTATATTTATTTATTATATTATAATTTATGTTTTTGTGTTTCAAACTTTATCATACCCGGGATATCTACTAGACTCTTGTTTGGACAGATTTAAGTGTGTTATTACTAAGAATTACAGACCTACAATATAAAACGCCAAATTTCCATGCAAAATAATTGTACCGCTTTCAGCACCTAAAATCTGAAATAATCATACCGCAAGGGAGGTTAAAGAAAAATTAAGAATCTTAGGTTTAGCTGCTGCACCTGGTCCTAAGGTGCTACACCCCCTGAATACTATATATTATAAGGCCAGACATCACATCTATATGAGTTTGTTGTACATCCAATTTCAACTTCAACCTCCACTTGTATTTTGGAGTGTGATTGTGAACTTTGTGCCCATTCAGCCCAAATGGCATTTGTGAGGTCAAGTACCTCACAACCTGATATGCAGTTGTAATGCCCCGTACACACGGTTGGGTTTTCCGACGGAAAATGTGTGATAGGACCTTGTTGTCGGAAATTCCGACCGTGTGTGGGCTCCATCACACATTTTCCATCGGATTTTCCGACACACAAAGTTTGAGAGCAGGCTATAAAATTTTCCGACAACAAAATCCGTTGTCGGAATTTCCGATCGTGTGTACACAAATCCGACGGACAAAGTGCCACGCATGCTCAGAATAAATGAAGAGATGAAAGCTATTGGCTACTGCCCCGTTTAGAGTCCTGACATACGTGTTTTACGCCACCACGTTCAGAACGATCGGATTTTCCGACAACTTTGTGTGACTGTGTGTATGCAAGACAAGTTTGAGCCAACATCCGTCGGAAAAAATCCTAGGATTTTGTTGTCGGAATGTCCGATCAATGTCTGACCGTGTGTACGGGGCATTACAGTTCATCACAAAGATGTTCAGTAGGGTTGAGGTCAGGGCTCCGTGCAGGCCACTTCAAGTCCCTCCACACCAAACTCGCCAAACCATGTCTTTATGAAGCAAGCTGGCTTTGTACACAGAGACAGTCATGATGGAATAGAAGTGGGCCTTCCCCAAACTGTTGCCTCAAATCTGGAAGTGGCCAAATAAAATTTCTAAATGTTTGTGTAAGCAATCATGGTACCCTTCACCCAACATTAATACATTTCAGGGTTGTTCAAATACTTATGACCATGTGGTATTGGGTAACTCAGTCCAATTGGATGAGACTGCTGGCAGGATACACAAGTCTGAAACCCCTTAATAAACAGAATAGCTTTTTTAAAGGATCAGTCAGAATTATTTTACTTTCAGGTTTATCCTTGTAGGACGCATCTTTCTACAACTCCTTGTTTCTCTAGATTATATCTTTCTGCTGTAGTTTGTTGCTCTTTTTCTGCCCAGCCTAATTCACTGGGTGTTCGTACACCTATTCCCACATATAAAATAAAGCACAAGGGGAGTGGAACCCCCTTGTTTTGGCCTCAGCAGTTTACATACCTGGAAACTAAAAGTTAACCCACGAAGACAATTATATGGTAGCTCCCCTTGTTACTTTAAAGGAGTTGTAAAGTCTCAAGGTTTTTCACCTTAATGCATTCTATGCATTAAAATGTAAAAACCTTCTGTGCTTTTTCTTACTTGAGCCTGTTCGTTCCAGCAATGAGCATGAGCCCAGCGGCTCTAGCTGCTCTCTCTGGTCCTCATTGGATAGATTGATAGCAGTGGGAGCCACTGGCTCCCGCTGCTGTCAATCAAATCCAGTGACACAGGAGCCGGGGACAGGGCCCAATCCTGCTGTCTGTGTCAATGGATGCAGCAGTGGGACTTGTGATGTGCCCGCACGGGTGCCCCCAGGGAAAGTGTCTCTCTGTGGGGGCACCCGATGAAGAGGAGGAGCCAGAAGCGCCCAACAGAAGGAAGATCGGGGCTGCTCTGTGCAAAACCCTTGCACAGAGCAGGTAAGTATAACATGTTTGTTTTTTTGTTTTGTTTTTTTGAAAAATGAACCCTTACAATCACTTTAAATTTGCATGCTTGATGACTGTCATCCTAAACCTAGCTTCCAGGCATATGGCGGCTCACATAATGCTATTTTTACAGGTTCACTTTAAGTGACCCTTTCAGAAAACTACAATTTAATTGGTCAAAAAGCTCTTCCTGGAAAAAAAAGAGAGATGCCTGCACTGCCAAATTCTGCTCTGTTGAAAATAATTCTTCCCCTGGAGTGTGCCGAGAAACCAACCCTTCCAGGTGTGTTGGTTCCTTGCTTGTCTCATGGGTTCTTCCCTCCAACCCTCATATCATTACTATGTCCTGTGGTTATTTCTCTTCAATGGATCGGTGTAAATAATTAGCTTTTCAAAAAGCTTTCAAGTCCAACTTCAGACACAACCTTTATTTAGTTTTGGGTAGAGCAAAGAACTATAGGATTTAAAATGGCGGCTGGTGGTTTTTTATTTTTTTTTTGGGGGGGGGCGCGCATTTAGCTTGCATGGGTGCTTATCACAGTGACCGATGTATAGGAGAGGGGAGGTCAAAAGACCAGCCACAGGAGATGGCCATTATGTGAGCAAAGTCGCACCCGAGAATTTGGTCTACAGGGAAATGAAACTTATGTGCAGACGGCTGCCTGCCCTGCAATGCAATTTGTGTGGTGGTGTTGTAGTATACTGGTCAGGGTAGGGCTATATGTTTTTTTTTTTTTACTTGTTCAATATCCCGATATCACTCGGCTGTGTGAACCATCTGGAGACAGATGTTGGCTTTAAGTTGCAGCTCCACTGACCTTTCCGTGCTGGTGTGGCATGTTACCTTGTTCTTCTGTTGCATACAAACTTGATTTGTTGATGATCCATTCTTATCATGTTTCTTCTCTTCCTCCAGAAACCTAAAGCAAAAGAATGGCACCCTCCGGGAGGATTTATCCTTGGACTCTGGGCTTTGATCCTGCTCGTTTTCTTCAAGACTTATGGCATTAAGCATATGAAGCATATTTTCTGAGCCCTGTGACGTCATTACAAGTACTACTGAAGCTCAGGAATATTCTGCACTCGTGTTGCTGCAAATCCTGCTGTATATTTGCTGCTGATTCTTTCACAAACTTGAGTATTTATAGACTGGGACTGGCCCAAAATCAACATGATTTACTGCTCTGAAAGCTTTCTGGTTTATGCCATATTGGGGAGGAATTTTTTTTATTGTTCAACAAGGAAATGGTCACTAAATACTGCTGAACAGCTACCTGACATATCATTATTTATTTCCTTCCTAAAGTGGACCTGTCTGAATATAAATATGGGACCTGCCATTGCTGCTTTGTTTGTGAATATGCAGGCTCCAGGGGGCTTTTTGCAGTTATTGAAGTGTCACAACATCTGAGTTTTGCATACTTTTACTAGTCTGGGGTCTTGATAGTGACACCAGGGAGAGGATGATGGCTCTGGAATTGGCACCAGGGCCCCTGTTACCATTTCTCTGTATGGCTCTCTTTGCAGCAGCTGAAAGCTAGCGGTAGGGAGAGAAGAATCCAGCTTTCAGCTACTGCAGAGAGAGCTATTCAGGGGATTGGTTCCAGTAACGCCCACCACCACCAAACCGCACTGATCACCCTCCCAGCCCACATTCGATTCACCCTGCTGGCCCTGGCCCTGTACAAAAGAACCGGTGGTACCCCTTTATCTACAGCCCTGACTGGCACATTTAGAAACTAATCGGCATTAGCAGCTCCCATATATTTATGTACTGGCTGCTTCCTTTTAAAATGTACCTGTCTTTTTTTTTTTCTTTTTTTTTTTTCAAGAAAACTGTGACTTGTGTAGGAAGATAGAAATGTAACCATGGTGCGCTTTTTTTGTCATGTAGGTTTTCAAGTGATTCTGTCTCAACAAAAAACAAAGCAAAACACAACAAAGGCATCCTGTGTAAAAAATACAAAAAAATTAAAGACGTGCTAATTGTTTTCCTTTCTCCTGCAGCATTGAGGTAGTTCTCACTGCTACAGAGAACTGCTGCATCTGGCGGCTTGCATTTGGTTAAAGTGGTTGCCCATCAGATTGCAGGCCTGTATTGTTGCACAGGAGGGTTAGGGCCAAAGACCAACCACAGCAGATGTGAGCGAGGGAGTGCTCCAGGTTTGGGGCTTCCAGGGTGCTCTACAAGAAAACAAAACTAACTACACTGCAGTGTAAGTTGAGTGGGGTTGTTGTAGTTTACTGGCCAGAGAAGGGCGGCATGTCCCATTCTGCTTGTTCAGTATCTGAAGCAGAGGTGCCTATAGATTAATCTATTACTCAGTTGAAGTAACCGTATAATATTAAGGCAAAAAAAATTCCAAAGAACGTTTCTTTCTTGGTAAAGAAATATTTATTTAAACACCAGCACCACGTTTCATGATGAATGCTCACTTCCTCAGATAAAGTATTAACTAGATTTGATCTACAGATATGTTGATGACATTCAGTTATGAGAGCGTCTGTGTATCTTGGCTTTAAATGCCTTTTACATATTTGCTGATCAAAGCTGTGTTATACCTTTTATCTCTGGAAGGGACCATTCATCACAAAACGCATCGAAAAGGAAACATCCCTCAGGACTTAAAGTGGAATTCCAGCTTAAAGTGATTGTAATGGTCTTATTAAAAAACAAACGTCATACTTACCTTCTGTGTGCAGTGGTTTTGCACAGAACAGCTCCAATCCTTCTCTTCTCTGGTCCCCCCATCAGTGCTCCTGGCCCCTCCCTCCTGTCGAGTGACCCCGGAGTGAGCGACTCTTGCGTGCTTGCTCCCGAGCTGGCCCTGTATGTCCATAAGACACACAGTACGCAGCTAGGCCCCGTCCCCCTCTCACTCCTCACTGGCTGTGATAGACAATGAGAAGGGGGATACCAAAAGAAAGCTCTATTTGTGGAAAAAGGACATACGTTTTATTTGGGTACATTGCACGACCGTGCAATTGTCAGTCATAGTAACACAGTGCCGTATCACAAAAAAATTGCCTGGACAGGAAGGGGGGTAAATCTTCCTGAGGTCAAGTGGTTAAAGTTCCTTCGAATGTGTAGTTGATCCAGGGCCGTCTCTGCTAGAGTAGAAACCTTAGGACTTCTTCCATCTAGACCCAGCAGGGAACATGCTATCTTACACCTACAGAAATGACTGAATACATTTACTTATTTATTTTCCTTGGGACAGGGTCACTTTAGGTCCAACTCAGCTTTGGATAGTTTGTGGAAGGGTTAGACCTTCTGTCAGGGTTCTATTGCTTTAAACAGAAAAGATATTCTCCTGCGCTAGTGCGGGGGGGGCGGCTTAGTAAAAGATGGTAGTATTTTCTAATGATATGATAAATATAAAGTGACCATGCGTGCCCCGCTGCCTAAACTGACTAGGGGACGTCCAAAACCCTATATATGAAAGAAGAAAAAAGGCGTGTGACCTAAAGCATGGATCAAGATAAAGTTTATTCTAAACCAGTATATACAAAGAAAGATACAACGTGTTCATCAATAAATAAGTTACAGTATTATCATTTGAAAAAATTGTAAAAATTGCTGCCCATACAAGGGTTAAAATGAGTAAATTGCTAACGAGTTTCGAGGGGGTTCCTCTTCATCAGAGGCTTGAAAAAGGAAAACTGGGTCTGTATACTGTGGTAGGTCTATGTAGAGAGAAATGACTGGATGCAAGGTGTATCACATGATGGATGGTACATTTCTGTAGGCGGATTCTCCTTTATTCTAGTAGTATTTCCTTCCAAATCGCAGCGCTCTCAGCACCGTAAGGAAAAGTATATACAGATGTTGTCGTCTATTGATAGCGTTGGTCTTCAAGATCCACTGGCTGGTTTAGATGCTACAGCTTGTGGTCAGTGGCTAAATGCCCGAGTCATTCCTTGGTTGACCCTGCGATCCTCCTGCCCGGGATGATGTGTGGTGCTGTGTATAGTCTTGTGCTGGATTGCAAACCAGCACAGGACTGTACACAGCACCACACAGCATCCCTGGGCAGAAGGTTTGCAGGCTCAACCTGCTGAGAGCGCTGCAGACGTGGAAGGAAATACCACTAGAATAAAGGAGAATCCGCCTATAGAAATGTACCATCCATCATGTGATACACCTCCCATCCAGTCGTTTCTCTCTCTATAGACCTACCACAGTATACAGACCCGTTTTCGTTTTTCAAGGCTCTTGATGAAGAGGAAACCCCTCAAAACGAGTTAGACATTTATTCATTTTACCCCTTGTTTGGGCATTAATTTTTACAATTTTATCAAATGAGAATATTGTAACTTATTTATTCATGAGCACATAGTATTTTACTTCGTATATACCAATTTGTTTAGAATAAACTTTTTTTATCTTGATTTATGCGTTAGGCCACGCGCCCTTTTTTTTTCCTTCTTTCATACATAGAATTTTATTGCTGTCTGTGTCCCTCCCTGGAAGATATATCCTCGCTCAAACCCCACCCTGTCATAGGGACTAAAAATGGGGTTCCAGGAAAAATACAAACACAACTGGCTTTTTAAAAATTTTTAATAGAAGGGCTAAAGCTTAGGATACCTGCAGGTGTTCTTATGGTCTGTGTCCCTACTTTGGGGATTTTTCCTAATTTCCTGTCCTGTAACATCCTGCCGGACAGGCTATGCCTGCCTGTCCACCATTTTGCATACACAGAGTGCAAAATATAAAACACAAACAATATTTGCTGTCACCTCTGGTGGTACGTGGACAAGTGTTCTAAGACATAATGTCATGTTCACAACCACCTGCCCAGCCCCAGCTGCTTTAATATCCAAACAGTGACGTCACTATTCGTCCAATCTTCCATCTTGCTCATTTCAATTTTGCATTCGCAGTTTGTCAAGCCAAGTGGGCCACCCACAGCTCAAATTTCTGCCACGTACAACCAGCTTAAATGTCCACCATCACATACAACATGGAAATTGGTCTTCAGACAGCAGTCACAATGGGCCATGTGACCGGAAGTTCCAGTCTAGGAGCTGACCCAGAATGGCCGTGGTAATGAAAATACAAGTGCTTGTAGCTGTATACAATGTTTACTGAAAACCAGCATAAAGCTGAAAAAGGAAATTTTTTTTTTGCCCAAATGAATGCTTGCTTCTTTTTATACTGGCGTCCTATTCGTTTTTGCTCACAGAACATTATAGTAGCAGATAAACTGGCAGAGATATAACCTATTCTGGGGACACCTTGTCACAGAGTGCAAGCAGGGCAGTGAATGTAGAGAATTCTTCTGTCCGCTCTATTAAAAATTAGTTTTTATAGCTTGTCTGTGTCTTTGTCGGAGAGATTTTAGCTTTGCTGGCAATGACAAGCAGACAGTAAGCAAATTAGAAATTTGCCCAGCTGGTACAAAGACAGCGATCCTAACCTTTCCCTGTTCTATCCAAAAGAAAAAGTCATTTCCTTGTAACCAATTACACAATTTGGTGCTACTTAGCAAAGGTGAGAGCAGATAGTCATTATTTTTTTTTTTTTTTGTGTATGAATGATCACTTGATGAAATTACTATATTTATCGTTGACCTGTCATTTTTGCTCTCTCTGCATGGTGTTTGTCACGGTCTCTATGCGGCTGCAGACTTTGAATTTTTGCTGAATTGTTCATCATTACTTTCTCACAGCTGTTTGGGACTTGCATTAGTAGACTATTTTTGTGTCCTTCAAAGGATTGTCTATTTACACGGATGGGGGAGATTTACTAAAACTGGAGCACTCGGAATCCGGTGCCGTTGTGCATGGTAGCCCATCAGCTTCTAACTTCCGCTTGTTCAATTAGGCCCCTTTCACACGGGACGGATCCGTGTTGATCCGCCCCGTGTTTATCCGCTGCTCAGCGGGGATCGCTCCGCTTTCCCCAGCTGAGCAGGCAGATGACAGGGCGGGACCCGCACACTGTGCAGGGACCGCCCTGTCAGATCTCCGCTCTCCCCTATGGGGGATCGGAGGAACACGGACCGTCTGTCCGTGTTCCTCCGATCCGCTCTGCAGACGGATAGAAAAATAGGATTTTCTTCCGTCCGCAGAATCGGACGAGAGCGGAGGCGGACGACATCGGGTGTTAGCGGATGTACATCCGCTGACACCCACTATCCCATAGGGATGCATGTATGTCCGTATTTCATCCGAAAACGGATGGATGAAATACGGACATACTGTCCGCATGTGTGAAAGGGGCCTTAAGCTTTGACAATAAGACCTGGAAGCTCCAGATCTGCACCAGATTTTGAACGCTCCAGATTTAGTAAATACCCCCCCTATATGTCCAAACTTTTATAGAAACCTGACCATTGCACCTATAGACACTCCTCCAAGTCTGATGTTCCCAGTGAAGGGTACTCTTCGCAACGTTTAAGGTCATTGTGTTTTTTTTAACCTTGTTGCAACAGGGGAAGGCTTTTTTTTTCTGTTCCAGTATGACTGTGCCTCTCTTAGAGATGTGAAGGCCCGGAAGAAAAACGGAAAAATTCGGAAAAAATAACTTTTTTTTTCCTGAAGGCTTTTTTGTTTTTTTCCAAAAAATTGAAAAAATAAAAAATGATTGTGGAATATTTTATTTTAACATGATGAATAAAATATTTTAAGACAGGGTGTTCAAATATTTTCCAAATCATTTCTAAAAAAAATGAATGGTATCAGTTTATTCTAATTTCTGTGCACTGAGTGAGGACAAGCAAGTCCTAGGTAACAAACTGAACCCTACAATGCAAGAACAGTATGCATTTCTTCCTTTAGGAGGTGGTGTGCTGCTATTGTAACAAGAACCGGTCCGGTCAAACCTTAAATTTTTAGAAGTTCCTAATTGTGATGACGGACAAAAAAGAGTAGCTGCAGAAGCAGATTTCAGCTCAGAAAATGATTCTGATTAAATGTCCATTGAAACCTAGTCCCACTCTCTTAACACTTCCCCCATCTTCAATTCTTTTTATGAGAAGGAGGTTTTTATTTTTATTTAACACTGTGGAGAGGAAATATGAAAAATTGTTACTTTTGGTTTTGAAAATAGTTTTGTGGAGGCTTTTTGGCTGTTCCACATAAACTAGTAAGCAGTTCAGGAGATTGTTACTCCGTTTGTTACAAAAAAATGTTATAAAAAAGTAAATTCTGTTTGTGATTGTTTGGCTACACTATATTTTTAATATGCTAGTTGTGATAATTTTATGCCAACTCAAATTGTCCATAGCCATATTTTATGTTCCTAAAGTAACAGAATGACTTTCAATCTTAAAAAGATAAAAAAGTGCTAATGTAGCATTTTTTTTTAAATTTTTTCCGAAAATTTCTGTTTTTTCCCCCCCAAAAAACGGAAAAAAACAGGTTTTTTACCAAGCTTCAAAATTTCCGGAAATTTTACATCTCTAAGCCCCTCTACACAAATCCAGCACTAAGAAGACATGGTTTGATGAGTTTGGTGTGCAGGAACTCGAGTGGTCTCTACAGCCCTGACTTCAACCCTACTGAATACCATTGGGGTGAATTAGAATGATGATTGCCAGCCAGGTCTTCTCGTCCAACACCTGTACCTGACCTCACAAATGCTCTGTTGACTGAATGGGTGCAAATTCCCAAAGACGCACTCCAAGTTCTTTCCAGAAGAGCGGCCAACTCCAAATTACATTCCATGCAATGGGATGTCCAGCAGCCTCATTTGAGTGTGATGGACTGTTTTCCACAAACTTTTGGCCATATAGTGTATGTTTTGCCAAATTCCATTTAACACCAGAAGCTATCATCTTCTGTTGCTTCTCCCTTGCAGGATGGGACTGGATCTTGAGGCTTCAAAAGGTTGTTTTGTTGTAGCCATAGTATTGTCACAGTATCTGAATTGAAATAACACCTTGTATTTAGACCAGAACGGTGGAATAAAGAATTTTTCCTACAGGAAAAGTGTATCTGTCTTCTCTGCATTCTCCAGGCCCATATTAAGCCTGTTCACCCACAGAAAACATAACCAAATGTCACCAGTAACCCTCTGACCTCTTGTGGTTTTCACTACTTATTTTGCAGCAGGGACTGGCCAAATTTCATTCCATGTGTGGTCATTGCAGTTGAACAGAAGTCGATCTACCGATCAATTTCTGTTTAACCTTCCCATTGCATAAAAGCTGCTTGATTAGCTGCAGCGCTGCTCTGTGTATTCTGACAGCGGTGGAGTCTTTTCACTGTCAGAATACAATAGCACAGCGGGGAGGATTTCCCCCATCCATTTCGAATGTGTGGATGGGGGAATTTGTTCTGTTTTTTATTTGGTCAGTCTGCTGGCTTAAAGAAAAAACTGAACCATGTATGGCAAGCTATTGTCTGGTTGCTGATGGCCAACTCATCTACTTGTAGAACAGAGCATTAGGAGTCAGTCTGCACATGCTCAGTTTGGTGTGCATTGCTAGAGAGGTTTTTTTTTTTTTTTTTTCTTGGGAGGGTGCATGTGATCAGCACAGGGCCAATCAGCACTGTCCAGACAGAGGATCAGGGGAGAATGAAAACGATTTAACTACTTCCATACCGGGCATTTTCACCCCCTTCCTGCCCAAGCCAATTTTCAGCTTTCAGCGCTGTCGCTGGCACTTTGAATAACAATTGCGTGGTCATACTACACTGTACCCAAATGAAAATTTTATCATTTTTTCCCCACTAATAGAGCTTTCTTTTGGTGGTATTTGATCACCCCTGCGTTTTTTATTTCTTGTGCTATAAACAAAACAAGAGTGACAAGTTTGAAAAAAACACAATATTTTTTACTTTTTGCTATAATAAGTATCCAAATTTTTTTTTTTTTAAACAAATTTTTTCCTCAGTTTAGGCCGATACGTATTCTTCTACATATTTTTGGTAAAAAATATAACAATAAGCGTATATTTATTGGTTTGCGCAAAAGTTATAGTTGCGTCTACAAAATAAGGGGATAGATTTATAGCATTTTTATTATTATTTTTTTTTTACTAGTAATGGCGGCGATCTGCGATTTTTATTGTGACTGCGATATTGCGGCGGACACATTGGACACTTTTGACAGATTTTCGGGACCATTCACATTTATACAGCGATCCGTGCTATAAAAATGCATTGATTACTGTATAAATGTGACTGGCGATGAAGGGGTTAACCAGGAGGGGGCGCTGTAGGGGTTAATGTGTTGCTAGGGAGTGATTCTAACTGTGGGGGGAGGGGATTCACAAGGGGAGGAGACCGATCGGTGTTCCTATGTACAAGGAACACACCATCGGTCTACTCCCATCTGACAGGACGTGGATCTGTGTGTTTACACACACAGATCCACGGTCCTGCTCAGTTACCGGGCAATCGTGGGTGCCCGGCGGACATCGCGGGCGCCGGGCACGCGCACCGGGGAGGGCGCGCGCCCCCTGGGCTGCCTGGAAGGCTGCGCCGTCATATGACGGCGGCCCAGAACAACAGCTGCACTGTCCCGCCGTCATATGACGGCGGGCGGGCAGCAAGTGGTTAAGCAGACACTGATAGAAGTCACAAGACTGCTCTAACTGCTGATGAGAAAAGGTATTTAGCAGTTTATATTTACTAAAATAATTTCAGTTCCATGTTCTGTGTACTGTGGGAGACCAGATATAATGAATGCAGGGTCCTGGGTTTAGTAAAACTTTAAAAGAGAAGTATGGGTTTGGGTCCCCCCCCCCCATATCATACTTACCTAGGTGGATGCAGCATTGGTCTGATGCTGCTTCTGACCCCTGGCATCTCTAACCTGAGAACCGAGCGATCAAACATCGCCGATGGCTCGGTTCTCACAGCTCCCTGAGCAGAGAGCTGCTGACTATCAATCAGCATCTCTCCTCCGTGCTTACTGAAGTGCTGAGCTATGAAGGGGCGGTGAGCGGCCATCTCAGGCTCTCAGCGGCTCGCTGAGGCGGGTGTCAGTCCAGGCCTGATCAGTCCTGGACTGATCTTGGTGACATCAGCAGAGAGTGAAATTCAGTCCGCTCTCTGCTGAAAACAGGTCACACGACTGCAAAACTAATTGCACTCCTGTAACCCAAAGGAGAAGCCCAGCCAAACAAGCTCAGGCTGGAATTCTCCTTTTAATTGCTTGTGGAGGGCGTGACCCCTCACTCGCATCTTCTTCAGAAGGCTTGTAGATGTAGCAGTGAAACCCCCGCATTTCACTTCTACATGGAAAGAAAAACTCCAGACAAAGCAATTCTATTTTTGTTTTTTTACATCTTTAATTAACACAGACACTGTCATTGTTTTACTGCTTGAGGAGCTCTCTAAGTTCCGCTGCACGGTTCTGAACTGTACAGCGGGGGCCGCACTTCTAGCGCTTTGCTCCACTTGAACAGGGCTCGTGCTCGACACCTTATTTTGGTGTTGTTCTTCTGCCCCCGTCACTCTGCTGTGCAATTAACAAGCACAGCCACAACATCATCACTGTGCTGCGCTTTGTTTGTGTTAATTAAAGATGGAAAAAAGAAAAACATAAAAATGCTATGTCTGAAGTTGGGCTTTAAAACAAAAACATTTCACTCCACAATGCTAAAAAAAATAACTGTAAAATAACCGTAATTATTATCTTTTTTTTTTTTTTTTTTTTGTTAATTATTATTGCCAGTAGTCAGACGATCCTGAAACACGCCTGCTAGTCATGCTGGGGCACTCTGCAGCTTTCTTCCTGCCTCCCACATATAGAAATCCTTCAGCGTTGAAATGTTATTTGGTGATTAAGGGAGAGAGGAAGTTATGCAGGCTCTGGAAAACTAGGCTCTCTATGCTTTGCCACTGATCCTTTGTGGAGCTGGGTGTGCTATATTATATTTTACAGAAAAATGTAGCTTAAATCAGTATTAAACCCAAAAGCAAACATTTATTATAATATTGCAGTTTACTAATCTTTAGATGTGATATAGAATAGATAACACCTGTGTGTGAGTTGTTAAAGCTGCACACTCCGGTTTGTTTAATTGAATAGGAAATCCCTCGAGGGGTTTTTTTTAGCAGCAAAGTAGATATTCAAGGTATATTCAAGGACAATGATTTTCTTAAAAATTAATGATTATTTATATCATAGTATCAAAAAAGGGAATAAGTAGCATGATTACATAGGAGTCGTAAAAAGCAATTCAGGTCTTTACATATAAAAATCTTGTCAACATGGGAAAACCACACATAAACTCAATTCATAATTTTTAAAAACATAAAACTTATGTAGAGTTTCACATGATATCCCTACTATGGAATGTAGTTTTCTCGTCAAGAAGTGGTGAATATACATATCTAACTCTACTATAATAGTACAAAATGATAATGCAAAATAATTGACTTACAGACAGTATAACTTTTTCTTTTTCGCATATAATAAATCCCCCTGAAGAAGACCTTTACCCATACAGGTCGAAACGCGTAAGGATATCATGTGAAACTCTACATAAGTTTTATGTTTTTTAAAATTATGAATTAAGTTTATGTGTGGCTTTCTCATGTTGACGAGATTTTTATATGTAAAGACCTGAATTGCTTTTTACGACTCCTATGTAATCATGCTACTTATTCCCTTTTTTGATACTATGATATAAGTAATCATTAATTTTTAAGAAAATCATTATCACTTACCTTGAATATCTACTTTGCTGCTAAAAAAACCCCTCGAGGGATTTCCTATTCAATTCTTAGATGTGATGGCTGCATTCGTTTCCTTTTTAGGCTCTCTCTCTTCTATTTTTATCTGGTGTTCCAGCCAGCAAGTCTGTTATTTTTTTTTTAAAAGCACAAGCTCTGCAGCAAAATGTATCAGTTTTCAGTTTTCATGGATGAGATAAGCCACTTAACGCTGACAGGGGTGATTTAAAATGATCAGCTTTTATTTAATCATGCAAAACTTTTATCCCAAAAGGAAAAAAAACCTGTTTGCTATAACTGACTATAAAGTGTGAGCTGGAATTTGGCTTCAGTTTGTTAGTGTATCAAAATTTGCTAGTACATCCAGAGTCATGTCTCATTAATATAGGAGGTGTGTTACTGGCCAGATCACCAGGTGAAAAGAGGGGGGGGGGGGGGTCTTAATAACCAAAGATAATAAAACAGATGCCTCCACGTCTAATGATTGGTAAACTGCAATATATAGTACATTTTTGGTTCAGGGTTTAATACAGCTTTAAAGTGTTACTAAGCCTACAACAGTAAAATCAGTCTGTATATGCAGTAAAGCATGCTTGTTATACTCACTGTGGAACCTAAGGGGTTAATCCTCTGCATTGTGTAAAAGATGTCTGATCCGGTCTTCTCTGACCCTCCCCTTATTCCACAGTCCCCAATCCATTTCCTGATAGAACAGAGCCTTGGGGGTACTCTGCACATGATCAATGTGGTGTGTATTGCTAGAGAGTTTTTTTTTTTTTTTTTTTTGGGAGGGTGCATGTGTTTAGCACAGGGCCAATCGGCACTGTCCAGACAGAGGGTCAGGGGTCCTGCAGCCTCATAGCACAGTTAGAGTAAAAGGAAAACTCCTCCTGCAAGCTTTAACTAGACTCTGATGGAAGTCACAAGACTGCTATATACTGCTGATGAGAAAAGGTATTTAGCAGTTTATATTTACTAAAATAATTGCATTTCCATGTTCTGTGTACTGTGGGAGATCAGATATAGTGAATGCAGGGTCCTGGGTTTAGTAACACTTTAAGTTAAACTCAGTAAACTTTCTGAGTTTACACACCTTCAGCATTTGCTGGATAGTTTTAGTCGCTGATTTCATTCTGTGCTTTACTAACCTAGAGGAACTGCTGATTTAGGATGTTGCAATAGCCATGCATGCCTAGTCAGTTGCTCATGCAATCTCGGCTGAGAAGGAAGTTTAAAATTCTTGCTAATCTTATTGTTTCAGCAGAAACCTTACTTAAATTTTACTTAAATTGATTTACTAAAACTGGTGCACTCAGAAACTGGTGCAGCTGTGCATGGTGGCCAGTCCACTTTGAGCTTCAGCTTGTTCAATTAAGCTTTGACAATAAAACCTGGAAGCTGATTGGTTTCAATGCAGAGCTGCACCAGATTTTGCACTCTCCAGCTAGGGTTGCCACCTGTCCGGGATTCACCCGGACAGTACGGGTTTTGAAACATGTGTCCGGGTCTCTGGCCGCCTGAGACCCGGGCACTTAATTCAGACCCGCCGGTGGCTCTGTGCGGCGTGCCTTGCCTACACAGGTGGACCTCTAATTAACTTCCCCGACGAATCATAGTAATGGAATGCCGCAGTTGTGCGGGGTATCTTTGTTCCCGCATGTCCCCGTGAGCTCCACTTTTCATGACAGACCCGACATCTCTCCCCGCTGTCCCCAGCTGCAGGACACAGACACGGTGCAAAGAGAGTGCTGTGGAGTGAACCCGCCCCTCCTCCTCCTGCTGCTGTGTTGTTTTCCTGTGTACACAGAGGAGGAGGAGGGGAGGAGAAGGCTCTCCATGCTGCCGACAACGCTGCCAGACTGAGATCATTTATCAACAAATCCACAGTGAGTCTTCCAGAGGATGGGGGGCATGAACAAGAGGGTGAGGGGGGAACTAGCCTACAGTTCACTTTGAGTAATGGGGGGGGGGGATATCTTCTAGGGGGCACTTTAATACCTGTGCTACAAGGGGGCTTGGATATGAAATCCAGACCCCTTAGCACATATCATCTCCCCCCAATATTAAAGAGATGTCTACCTTGGCACCCCACAAGAGATGTGAAAAATTGCTCCAGGTGCCCATACTAGAGCCCCCCTTCCAAGCAAGTTAGTGGAGCAAAGTGTGGATTCCAGGTAACAGGACAGGTTCACACTATGAAAACACAGGAACGCGCTGTGCGTTCTGTACGATTCATATGTGACCCGGTTGCAATTTCAGCCCAACTATGTCTGCAGTCTCTGATCATCTCCTGTACTATGTCTGCAGTCTCTGACCATCTTCTGTACTATGTCTGCAGTCTCTGATCATCTCCTGTACTATGTCTGCAGTCTCTGATCATCTCCTGTACTATGTCTGCAGTCTCTGACCATCTCCTGTACTATGTCTGCAGTCTCTGACCATCTCCTGTATCATGTATGCAGTCTCTGACCATCTCCTGTATTATGTCTGCAGTCTCTGGTCATCTCCTGTACTTTGTCTGCAGTCTCTGAACATCTCCTGTACTATGTCTGCAGTCTCTGACCATCTCCTGTGCTATGTCTGCAGTCTCTGACCATCTCCTGTATCATGTCTGCAGTCTCTGACTATCTCCTGTACTATGTCTGCAGTCTCTGACCATCTCCTGTACTATGTCTGCAGTCTCTGACCATCTTTTGTACCATATCTGCAGTCTCTGATCATCTCCTGTATTATGTCTGCAGTCTCTGACCTTCTCCTTTATCATGTATGCAGTCTCTGACCATCTCCTGTATCATGTATGCAGTCTCTGACCATCTCCTGTATCATGTCTGCAGTCTCTGACCATCTCCTGTATCATGTCTGCAGTCTCTGACCATCTCCTGTACTATGTCTGCAGTCTCTGACCATCTCCTGTACTATGTCTGCAGTCTCTGACCATCTCCTGTATCATGTATGCAGTCTCTGACCATCTCCTGTATTATGTCTGCAGTCTCTGATCATCTCCTGTATCATGTCTGCAGTCTCTGATCATCTCCTGTACTTTGTCTGCAGTCTCTGACCATCTCCTGTACTATGTCTGCACTCTCTGACCATCTCCTGTGCTATGTCTGCAGTCTCTGACCATCTCTTGTATCATGTCTGCAGTCTCTGACCATCTCCTGTATCATGTATGCAGTTTCTTACCATCTCCTGTACTATATCTGCAGTTTCTTACCATCTCCTGTACTATGTCTGCAGTCTCTGACCATCTCCTGTATCATGTATGCAGTCTCTGACCATCTCCTGTATCATGTCTGCAGTCTTTGATCATCTCCTGTATCATGTCTGCAGTCTCTGATCATCTCCTGTACTTTGTCTGCAGTCTCTGATCATCTCCTGTACTATGTCTGCGCACTCTGACCATCTCCTGTGCTATGTCTGCAGTCTCTGATCATCTCCTGTACTATGTTTGCAGTCTCTGACCATCTCCTGTACTATGTCGGCAGTCTCTGACCATCTCCTGTATTATGTCTGCAGTCTCTGACCATCTCCTGTATTATGTCTGCAGTCTCTGATCATCTCCTGTATCATGTCTGCAGTCTCTGATCATCTCCTGTACTTTGTCTGCAGTCTCTGACCATCTCCTGTATCATGTCTGCAGTCTCTGACTATCTCCTGTACTATCTCTGCAGTCTCTGACCATCTCCTGTACTATGTCGGCAGTCTCTGACCATCTCCTGTACTATGTCTGCAGTCTCTGACCATCTTTTGTACCATATCTGCAGTCTCTGATCATCTCCTGTATTATGTCTGCAGTCTCTGACCTTCTCCTTTATCATGTATGCAGTCTCTGACCATCTCCTGTATCATGTATGCAGTCTCTGACCATCTCCTGTATCATGTCTGCAGTCTCTGACCATCTCCTGTATCATGTCTGCAGTCTCTGACCATCTCCTGTACTATGTCTGCAGTCTCTGACCATCTCCTGTACTATGTCTGCAGTCTCTGACCATCTCCTGTATCATGTATGCAGTCTCTGACCATCTCCTGTATTATGTCTGCAGTCTCTGATCATCTCCTGTATCATGTCTGCAGTCTCTGATCATCTCCTGTACTTTGTCTGCAGTCTCTGACCTTCTCCTTTATCATGTATGCAGTCTCTGACCATCTCCTGTACTATGTCTGCAGTCTCTGACCATCTCCTGTACTATGTCTGCAGTCTCTGACCATCTCCTGTATCATGTATGCAGTCTCTGACCATCTCCTGTATTATGTCTGCAGTCTCTGATCATCTCCTGTATCATGTCTGCAGTCTCTGATCATCTCCTGTACTTTGTCTGCAGTCTCTGACCTTCTCCTTTATCATGTATGCAGTCTCTGACCATCTCCTGTACTATGTCTGCAGTCTCTGACCATCTCCTGTACTATGTCTGCAGTCTCTGACCATCTCCTGTATCATGTATGCAGTCTCTGACCATCTCCTGTATTATGTCTGCAGTCTCTGATCATCTCCTGTATCATGTCTGCAGTCTCTGATCATCTCCTGTACTTTGTCTGCAGTCTCTGACCATCTCCTGTACTATGTCTGCACTCTCTGACCATCTCCTGTGCTATGTCTGCAGTCTCTGACCATCTCCTGTATCATGTCTGCAGTCTCTGACCATCTCCTGTATCATGTCTGCAGTCTCTGACCATCTCCTGTACTATGTCTGCAGTCTCTGACCATCTCCTGTACTATGTCGGCAGTCTCTGACCATCTCCTGTACTATGTCTGCAGTCTCTGACCATCTTTTGTACCATGTCTGCAGTCTCTGATCATCTCCTGTATTATGTCTGCAGTCTCTGACCTTCTCCTGTATCATGTCTGCAGTCTCTGACCATCTCCTGTATCATGTCTGCAGTCTCTGACCATCTCCTGTATCATGTATGCAGTCTCTGACCATCTCCTGTATCATGTCTGCAGTCTCTGACTATCTCCTGTACTATCTCTGCAGTCTCTGACCATCTCCTGTACTATGTCGGCAGTCTCTGACCATCTCCTGTACTATGTCTGCAGTCTCTGACCATCTTTTGTACCATATCTGCAGTCTCTGATCATCTCCTGTATTATGTCTGCAGTCTCTGACCTTCTCCTTTATCATGTATGCAGTCTCTGACCATCTCCTGTATCATGTATGCAGTCTCTGACCATCTCCTGTATCATGTCTGCAGTCTCTGACCATCTCCTGTATCATGTCTGCAGTCTCTGACCATCTCCTGTACTATGTCTGCAGTCTCTGACCATCTCCTGTACTATGTCTGCAGTCTCTGACCATCTCCTGTATCATGTATGCAGTCTCTGACCATCTCCTGTATTATGTCTGCAGTCTCTGATCATCTCCTGTATCATGTCTGCAGTCTCTGATCATCTCCTGTACTTTGTCTGCAGTCTCTGACCTTCTCCTTTATCATGTATGCAGTCTCTGACCATCTCCTGTACTATGTCTGCAGTCTCTGACCATCTCCTGTACTATGTCTGCAGTCTCTGACCATCTCCTGTATCATGTATGCAGTCTCTGACCATCTCCTGTATTATGTCTGCAGTCTCTGATCATCTCCTGTATCATGTCTGCAGTCTCTGATCATCTCCTGTACTTTGTCTGCAGTCTCTGACCATCTCCTGTACTATGTCTGCACTCTCTGACCATCTCCTGTGCTATGTCTGCAGTCTCTGACCATCTCCTGTATCATGTCTGCAGTCTCTGACCATCTCCTGTACTATGTCTGCAGTCTCTGACCATCTCCTGTACTATGTCGGCAGTCTCTGACCATCTCCTGTACTATGTCTGCAGTCTCTGACCATCTTTTGTACCATGTCTGCAGTCTCTGATCATCTCCTGTATTATGTCTGCAGTCTCTGACCTTCTCCTTTATCATGTATGCAGTCTCTGACCATCTCCTGTATCATGTCTGCAGTCTCTGACCATCTCCTGTATCATGTCTGCAGTCTCTGACCATCTCCTGTATCATGTCTGCAGTCTCTGACCATCTCCTGTATCATGTCTGCAGTCTCTGACTATCTCCTGTACTATCTCTGCAGTCTCTGACCATCTCCTGTACTATGTCGGCAGTCTCTGACCATCTCCTGTACTATGTCTGCAGTCTCTGACCATCTTTTGTACCATATCTGCAGTCTCTGATCATCTCCTGTATTATGTCTGCAGTCTCTGACCTTCTCCTTTATCATGTATGCAGTCTCTGACCATCTCCTGTATCATGTATGCAGTCTCTGACCATCTCCTGTATCATGTCTGCAGTCTCTGACCATCTCCTGTATCATGTCTGCAGTCTCTGACCATCTCCTGTACTATGTCTGCAGTCTCTGACCATCTCCTGTACTATGTCTGCAGTCTCTGACCATCTCCTGTATCATGTATGCAGTCTCTGACCATCTCCTGTATTATGTCTGCAGTCTCTGATCATCTCCTGTATCATGTCTGCAGTCTCTGATCATCTCCTGTACTTTGTCTGCAGTCTCTGACCTTCTCCTTTATCATGTATGCAGTCTCTGACCATCTCCTGTACTATGTCTGCAGTCTCTGACCATCTCCTGTACTATGTCTGCAGTCTCTGACCATCTCCTGTATCATGTATGCAGTCTCTGACCATCTCCTGTATTATGTCTGCAGTCTCTGATCATCTCCTGTATCATGTCTGCAGTCTCTGATCATCTCCTGTACTTTGTCTGCAGTCTCTGACCATCTCCTGTACTATGTCTGCACTTTCTGACCATCTCCTGTGCTATGTCTGCAGTCTCTGACCATCTTTTGTACCATGTCTGCAGTCTCTGATCATCTCCTGTATTATGTCTGCAGTCTCTGACCTTCTCCTTTATCATGTATGCAGTCTCTGACCATCTCCTGTATCATGTCTGCAGTCTCTGACCATCTCTTGTATCATGTCTGCAGTCTCTGACCATCTCCTGTATCATGTCTGCAGTCTCTGACCATCTCCTGTACTATGTCTGCAGTCTCTGACCATCCCCTGTATCATGTCTGCAGTCTCTGACCATCCCCTGTATCATGTCTGCAGTTTCTTTCTCCTGTACTATATCTGCAGTTTCTTACCATCTCCTGTACTATGTCTGCAGTCTCTGACCATCTCCTGAATCATGTCTGCAGTCTCTGACCAGCTCCTGTACTATGTCTGCAGTCTCTGACCATCTCCTGTATCATGTATGCAGTCTCTGACTATCTCCTGTACTATGTCTGCAGTCTCTGATCATCTCCTGTATCATGTCTGCAGTCTCTGATCATCTCCTGTACTTTGTCTGCAGTCTCTGACCATCTCCTGTATCATGTCTGCAGTCTCTGACTATCTCCTGTACTATCTCTGCAGTCTCTGACCATCTCCTGTACTATGTCGGCAGTCTCTGACCATCTCCTGTACTATGTCTGCAGTCTCTGACCATCTTTTGTACCATATCTGCAGTCTCTGATCATCTCCTGTATTATGTCTGCAGTCTCTGACCTTCTCCTTTATCATGTATGCAGTCTCTGACCATCTCCTGTACTATGTCTGCAGTCTCTGACCATCTCCTGTACTATGTCTGCAGTCTCTGACCATCTCCTGTATCATGTATGCAGTCTCTGACCATCTCCTGTATTATGTCTGCAGTCTCTGATCATCTCCTGTATCATGTCTGCAGTCTCTGATCATCTCCTGTACTTTGTCTGCAGTCTCTGACCATCTCCTGTACTATGTCTGCACTCTCTGACCATCTCCTGTGCTATGTCTGCAGTCTCTGACCATCTCCTGTATCATGTCTGCAGTCTCTGACCATCTCCTGTACTATGTCTGCAGTCTCTGACCATCTCCTGTACTATGTCGGCAGTCTCTGACCATCTCCTGTACTATGTCTGCAGTCTCTGACCATCTTTTGTACCATGTCTGCAGTCTCTGATCATCTCCTGTATTATGTCTGCAGTCTCTGACCATCTCCTTTATCATGTATGCAGTCTCTGACCATCTCCTGTATCATGTCTGCAGTCTCTGACCATCTCCTGTATCATGTCTGCAGTCTCTGACCATCTCCTGTATCATGTCTGCAGTCTCTGACCATCTCCTGTATCATGTCTGCAGTCTCTGACCATCCCCTGTATCATGTCTGCAGTTTCTTTCTCCTGTACTATATCTGCAGTTTCTTACCATCTCCTGTACTATGTCTGCAGTCTCTGACCATCTCCTGAATCATGTCTGCAGTCTCTGACCAGCTCCTGTACTATGTCTGCAGTCTCTGACCATCTCCTGTATCATGTATGCAGTCTCTGACTATCTCCTGTACTATGTCTGCAGTCTCTGACCATCTCCTGTATCATGTATGCAGTCTCTGACCATCTCTTGTACTATGTATACACCCACTGTTCACTGCTGCGCGTGCCACATTACTACTCCCCTAGGGCACACAGAGGTGTCCCGGGTATTTTACCATCTTATAATGTATGCTACAAAAAAAATGCCAAGCCCCGCTGAAGTGTTCGGGTTTGGCTCGAAGAAAAGGTGGCAACCCTATCTCCAGCTCTAGTAATTTAACCCCATAGTAATGTAGTTAGTCAAGCTGAAATGAACATACACTATAATGTCAAAAGTATTGGGATGCCTGCCTTTACACGCACATGAACTTTAATGGCATCCCAGTCTTAGTCCGTAGGGTTCAATACTGAGTTGGCCCACCCTTTGTAGCTATAACAGCTTCAACACTTCTGGGAAGGCTGTCCACAAGGTGGACAGGCACTGATGTTGGACGAGAAGGCCTTACTCGCAGTCTCCACTCGAATTCATCCCAATGGCGTTCTATCGGGTTGAGGTCAGGACTCTGTGCAGGCCAGTCAAGTTCCTCCACCCCAAACTCACTCATCCATGTCTTTATGGACCTTGCTTTGTGCACTGGTGTGCAGTCATGTTGGAACAGTCATGTTTGTTCCCACAAAGTTGGGAGCATGAAATTGTCTAAAATGTCTTGGTATGCTGACACCTTAAGAGTTCCCTTCACTGAAACTAAGGGGCCAATCCCAACCCCTGAAAAACAACCCCACACCATAATCCCCCCTCCACCAAATGATTAGGCCAGTGCACAAAGCAAAGCAATAAATTCTTAATCGTCAAAGCTTTTTGGATACTTCCTGGATTAATTATTGATAGCCAGTTCTATTCTGTGCCTTTAGAAACACAAAACAGCAATCTACAAAGTTGGCTAGAACCAGCTCCTGTGAATGTCTACTCCACATTTTAACGGCTCTTACTGTAAAGAAGCCTTTCCACATGCACGGGCTAAACCTCTTTTTCACCAGGCACAAGAAGTTCCCCCTTATGATTTTTAATATGAACACATTTGCACCAAGATAGTTATGTATTCATACAAGGTGACCACATTTCCCCTCTTCTCAAGGTAGAAATAATAAATTTTTAGATAATCTTGTGACAGGAACTAATCATGTGACCCCATTCTGTAGAATTCAGGAGAAGTGCTCTCTCCAGCCAAGGCATGTCATGGCTTCTGCTACCTTGAAAGCGTCTAAAGCAGGGGTCGGCAAGCCGTCGATCTTTGTCATCTGACGGGTCGATCGGGAACCCAGCCCTGCACACAGTCCTTCCTCCAGCCTCCGCCATTCTCCTCTTCAATGCAAAGCAGAAAGAGGCACAGTACTGGATAGAGGGCGGGAGCTGCTGGAATTCACTTTTCATATTTACCAGCAGGTGATTGGTTGCTAGGACCGCATGGCAACCAATCACTAGCTTGTTAATGAAAAAAAGTTAACTCCGGCAGCTCCCGCCCTCTATCCAGTAAGGAGTCTGTTATACTTCCTCTCTCCTCTCTGCTATACACCAGTTTAAGGTAGGAGAGTACCACCTTCACACTGGTGTAAAGGGGACAGAAGACACTACAGTGTGGAGAAGGGGGGTGTGTAAGGGGGGGGGGAAGCAAGCAGAGGACACTAAAGTGGGGTGGATGTAAAGGAGACAGAGGACACTACAGTTGGGGGGGGGTGTGTGAAGGGGACAGAGGACACTACAGTGGGTGGGAGGGGTGTGTGTAGGGGACAGAGAAATGGGGGGACAGAGGATACTGCATGGGGGGGGGGGTGAAGGGGACAGAGGAGACTGCATGGGGGATTTAAGGGGACAGAGAACATTGGATTGGAGGGGGCAGAGGACACTACAGTGGGTGGGAGGGGTGTGTGTAGGGGACAGAGAATTGGGGGGGGGCAGAGGATACTGCATGGGGGGGTGAAGGGGACAGAGAACATTGGATTGAAGGGGGCAGAGGACACTGCAGTGGGTGGGAGGGGTGTGTGTAGGGGACCGAGAATTGGGGGGCAGAGGACATGTGCAGAAGACAATTCAGTGGGGGGAGGGTGTGAAGAAGACAAAGTACATTGCTTTGGGGGGCAGAGGGCACTATAGTGGGGGGGGGTGATGTGAAGGGGGGCAGGACACTGCTTTGGGGAGGCAGAGGACACTACTGTAGTGGGGGAGCAGGACATTACAGTGGGTTGAAGGGTTGTGTGTAGGGGACAGAGAATTGGGGGGGGGGGGGGGGCAAAGGATACTGCATGGGGGGGGGGAGATGAAGGGGACAGAGGAGACTGCATGGGGGGGGTTGAAGGGGACAGAGAACATCGGATTGGAGGGGGCAGAGGACACCACAGTGGGTGGGGGGTGTATGTAAGGGACCATAAATTGGGGGACAGAGGACACTGCATAGGGGGTGGGGTGCGCAGAAGACACTTCAGTGGGGAGAAGGTATAAAGGAGACAAAGGACATTGCTTTGGGGGGGCAGAGGGCACTATAGTGGGGGGGGGGGTTTATGTGAAGGGGGGCAGGACACTGCTGTGAGGGGGATGATGTGGAGGACACTGGTGGGAGAGGGGGGGGTCACAGGACACTATGCTGTGTTTTTTTGGGCACTTGATCGTTTTTTTGTTTTTTTAAAGGGTGCCCCACCTTCCCCCAGGGATCTTTTGATTTCCTCCATGTTGTCCAGGTAGATCTCATTCTCTAAAAGGTTGCCCACCCCTGGTCTAAAGGGATCTTATTTTGATGGTAGGTCTACTTTAAGTTGTTCAAATCTATTTTATACTTTTCTGAGTGTTTTCAAACTCCTCGTCTGCCAGATTGAGAGCTTGTTCAGCAGAAACAAAAATAGAACTATTGATTTATCATGCTAAGTACAGCATTTCTGATCAATCCAGAAGCGTAGGTAATTATGTATCAAGGAACTGGTGAGCAATTAGGATTTAAAGCAAGACTTAGCAGCCCGTGAAAAACCTCATTTGATTTATTTGCTGTGCATCAACCCAGAATGTCCGGCTTATTTTGCCTCATCCAGCATTTTACCTACTCTTGTTTCTTTTCTTTCCTTTTTTTTTTTTTCTTGCTGGTGTGAGTTATAAAGTTCTGTGTGGAACTGTGATGGTTTCCAGTGCAAACGGTGCATTTTGTAAAACACAGCAGTTGAATGGAGCTGCTTATTAAGCAGACAGCGGGCAGGGAGCAAGGACAGGACTCAAGGGCAGAATCTGATACCGCTGTATAAATTCTCACCTACGCACCGACATTTCATTTAGGCAAACTGTCACCTGCAACACAGAATTGTCTGTCATTCTTACTTACGGGCCTTTGCTTAAAGAGAACTTGTCAGGTGAATAAAGAGTACAAATCTGCAAAATTGCTGGAAGGTTACATGCCATCCTGATACTTGTCTTTTGTGGTTTATTCCTGAAACTTTGTTACACGGTGTATT
Organism: Aquarana catesbeiana; assembly: GCF_042186555.1. Classification (NCBI taxonomy): domain Eukaryota; kingdom Metazoa; phylum Chordata; class Amphibia; order Anura; family Ranidae; genus Aquarana; species Aquarana catesbeiana. Next base: position 314,565,291 of record NC_133330.1, read on the forward strand.
GATCCAATAGAATGGATATTTTTACTACCATAACGAGCAGATTGAATAAGGCCATGCCCAAGGAGCAATGATGTCATGCAAAGAAGCCAACCACATTTTATAGTCCATCTTCTGCTTTCCCATAAAATAAAAGAATGCTTTGCCCACCATGTTAAATAAAAATGCAGCTTTTGTTGCAATACTTACCTTATATCCAAAGCTGTCCTCTACAGACAGCTGGTCCAGCATATAGGACACGCAAAATCATTGTGGTTGGCCAGGGCTCACAGCGTTCTTGTACAGTATGGTGCTTGTACACCACACACCCTTCTCCACTTACCGTACTGCTTTTTTGGCCTGTAAAACCCCCTCCGTTAGTAATGGGGCAATAGAAGATGTGAGGGATTGGAGGGGGAGGTTCTGTGCCAGTAAAACTGGTCAGTATTTGCATACCAGAACACGCCCAGGATTCTAGACACATGGTCGGCTGAAATTGAGTTGATGTGGGTAACAGCACATTATTTTATGTAGTACGTCTTTGTTACATCGGCTGTGTATGTGCTTCTTGTAAATTCTAAACAATCTGTACAGCTTTGTGATTTATGATTTTATTTTATTTTCTTAAATAAATTCCGATCGAATGTATTGTGTTTTTTTGTGATAAATGTTATATACACACACACTATATTGTCAAAAATATTGTGACGCCTGCCAAAGTGAACTTTAATGGCATCCCAGTCTTAAGCCTCATACACACGATCGGATTGTTGGCCAACAGAGCGTCAGACTTTTGTCCGAAGGGCGTGTTCCAGGAACTTGTCTTGCATACAAACGGTACACAATTGTTGGCCAACAAACATGAACGTAGTGACATACTGCTTGTGATTTCAGCTCTTGAGCGCCACCCTTTGGGCACCTTCTGCTAATGTCGTGTTTGGTGAGCATTGATTCCGAGCATATGTGTTTGTACGTTCAACTTTTGTGTGACGGACTTGTGTACAGACGATAGGAAAATCTGACAACAGACCACTGTCTGCTGAAAATTTACTAGCCTGCCATCCAACATTTGTTGGCGGAAAGTTGGACAACAATTGTCTGATGGAGCGTACTAACGGATTTTAGGCAAACAGTCAGTCCTCACACAATTCCCTGCCAAAAATCCGATCGTGTGTACGAGGCTTAAGTCTGTCCTGATCTGGTCCAAATTATTTGGTGGAGGGGGGATTATGGTGTGGGGTTGTTTTTTCTTTTTTTTTTTTCCAAGGACTGCAAAGTGGTGTATGGCGCCCATGCATAGTGTTTAATTATGTAAAAAAACGTCAATCTTTAAAAGAAAAATTAATCAAGGATGAAAGAAAATCACTTGGTAAAAAAAAGTCTAAGGGATAAACTCTATCAGAAAGTTCTTGTAGTATTGGCTGCTGATAATGGTGCGGCTGCTTCAGGCGTGGGCTGGGGACCCGGATAAAACATAAGGGCAAGGTAAAGGAGAGAAGCGCGCCAATCCACTCCTAGTGCAACATTGTTTTACTAAATGGTTACAAAATGATGACGATATAAAATGCACTCACTGTCCAGCTCCGGAATACCTCCACGCCGAGAGACCAAGCCGGCGTCTTCCCGAGTCCCCCCGAGGCTGCAGCTTCAGCTGACACCTGGCGCTCGTGGCAAACATCAAAGGATCCACCGGCGGCTTCCTCGCACCTGGCAAGCCCTCACCCACTGAGCACTATGTGACCTTATTTTTATATTGTCATCATTTTGTAACCATTTATTAAAACAATGCTGCACTAGGAGTGGTTTGGTGCTTCTCTCCTTTTTTTTCCTTGTCCGGTTGCTTTTTAGGGGTTAGGCTTGGCTCCTTAGTTCTAGTGAAGGGAACTATTAAGGTGTCAGAGTACCAAGACATTTTGGACAATTTCATGCTCCCAACTTTGTGGGAACAATTTGGGGATGACCCCTTCCTGTTCCAACATGACTGCGCATCAGTGCACAAAGCAAGGTCCATAAAGACATGGAAGATAGAGTTTGGGGTCGAGGAACTTGACTGGCCTGCACAGAGTCCTGACCTCAACCCGATAGAACCCCTTGGGGGAGGAATTAGAGTGGACACTGCAAGCCAGGCCTTCTCGTCCAACATCAGTGCCTACCCTCACAAATGTACTTCTGGAAGAATGGTCAAACATTCCCATAGACACACTCCTAAACCTTATGGACAGCCTTCCTAGAAGAGTTGAAGCTGTTATAGCTGCAAAGGGTGGGCCAACTCAATATTGAACCCTACAGACTGGGATGCCGTTAAAGTTCAAAGGCGGGTGTACCAATACTTTTGTCAATATAGTGTATATATAGATCTATCTATTGGCAAGAAAATGCATGTGAACACCTTGGAATTAACTTGTTTTCTGCCATAAAATGTGATCTGAATCCTCATCTAAGTCACAGCAATAGACGAGCACAATGTGCTTAAGCTAACACACAAACCGTTCTAATTTCTCGTGTCTTTATTGAACACACCCATTAAACATTCACAGTGCTGGAGGAAAAAGTAAGCATACCCATAGACTAAATACTTCAACAAAAGCTAATTGGAGTCAGCAGTTTGCAAACCTGGAGTCCAAATATTGAAATGATGTTAGAGGTGTAGTTAGAGCTACTTTGATAACTACCTTCCTGGAGTTTGCACGTTCTCCCTGTGCCTGCGTGGGTTTCCTCCCACAGTCCAAAGACATGCTGGTAGGTTAATTGGCTCCTGTCTAAATTGACCTCAGTATGTGTAGGTATGAGGCTGGGTTCACACTATTGCGCATTGGATGCGGGCTCTATGGAGCCGGTTCACACATCTCCGGAGTGGCTCTGGTGCAAATTGCACAGGAGTCCTGTGCGTCTTCTGGTCTGTTTCAGGTCCGATTTCAGCCAGAAATTGGACCTTAAACGGTTAACAGGGACGCACTGGACCCCTGCTGTGAGCCGCTCCATGCTGCAGTGTGAACCCAGCCTCAATGTGAGTTAGGAACTTATGCCATGTACACACGACCGGACTTTTCGACAGCAAAGGTCCGACGGAACGAATCCGCCGGACAATTCAATCGTGTGTGGGCTTCATCGGACCTTTGCTGTCGAAAAATCAGAAGGACTTTAGAAATAGAACATGTTTCAAATCTTTGCGACTTGAGTCCGATCGAAAAATCAGTTCGCCAGTATGCTAGTCCGACCGACAAACAACGACGCAAGGGCAGCTATTGGCTACTGACCTTCCTTATTCTAGTCCGGTCGTACGTCATCACGTTCGAATCAGTCGGACTTTGGTGTGATCGTGTGTAGGCAAGTCCGTTTCGTCGGAACTCCGTCGAAAGTCTGTCAAAAAGTCCTTCGGAGTTCAGTCCGTCGAAAGTCTGGTCGTCTGTATACGGCATTAGATTGTAAGCGCCTTGAGGGCAGTGACTCATGTGAATGTGCAAAATATATGTAAAGCACTGCATAAATTGATGGCGCTATACAAGTACCTGTAATAAATAAATAGATAAAAGACACTCAAACATTTTAAGATTGCTGTTCATGAGAAGCATCAGCTGATGTGAACAATGCCACACAAAAAGGAGCTGAAGACGTACGATCAAGAGTAGTGAATTTGCAAAAGTCTGAAGAGGGATACAAGCAATATCAACGTGTTTAGGCCTCCATCAGGTGACAGATAAATGGTTTATAAATTGAGTCAGTTTAGTAATGTGGTTACTCTTTCTAGAAATGGTTGCCCAGGCAAGAGTACTTCCAAGGCACAATGCAGAATCCCCATTGAGGTAACAAACCAACCTACGAATAACACCTGAAGGCTTGAAGACATCACTGGAACTCGCAAGCATCCCTGTTCATAAGTCCATCATGTAAGTCTTTGAACAGGCAGGGTGTCCAAAAAAACATTACTGCATGCCTGAAGTTTGCCAAAGTGTACCTTGGCAAACTGCAGTGCTACTGGGAACAAGGTTTGTGGACCGATAAAACAAAAGTTCATTTAAGGAAAAATACTCAGCAGTATGTGTGGTGGAAAAAGGGCACAGCTTGCCAACATTAAAACATCATCCCAAGAGTGAAGTATGGTGGAGCGAACATCATGATTTAGGCTTTCTTCACTGCCCCAGGGCCTGGACCGCTTGCCATCATCGAGGGGAAAATGAATTCCCAAGTTCACCAAAATATCCTACAGGATAATGTCAGGGTGGCTGTCAGCCAGCTGAAGCTTAGTAAAAGTTGGGTGATAGTAAATCCACCACAAACTGACTTCAGAAAAAGAAAATGCACCTTTTGGAGTGGCCCAGTCAGAGCCCAGACCTTTACCCCATAGAAATGCTGTGGAATGACCTTAAAGTGGTTGTTAAGCCACTTCTATAAAAAAAAGCTCCCATCCCCTCTGTCTTATAACAATACGTTCCCCCTGTGCCTGTGTTATATAATAAATATGCTTATCTGTACCAATAACACAGCGTCTTCCTGCGCTCAGGTGCCTCCTCTCCTCTGTTCTGACCGTTCCAGTGGGTGGGGCCGAGCACTGTTGCTGACATCAGCCGGGGAGGAGAGAGAGCCGAGGGGTCACATGATCGCAGGGAGCCGCTGTGTTACCGGCACAGATAAGCATATTTATTATATATTTATTATATAACGCAGACACAGGAATTTATTGTTATAATACAGAGGGTATGAGAGCTTTTAATATTAAATATGAAAGTAGAGGAGGCGGGCGCTGACACGAGCAGACAGGCAGGGAGGGGGCGGACACAGGAGAGCAGTGCTGCGGATGATGGAGGCACGTTAACTGACCACAGTGTCAGAGCTCAGCAGCCATGATACACCGTGGTCAGTTTACAAGTTTACACGGGGGGGGGTTATAGCCAGGCAGGCTCAGCCAGGTTTTTTTTAGGTGTTTTACGGGGGGCCAAATTACACAGCACAACCACTGTGCTGTATAACATGCTTTAAGGGAACAGGATCAGTTTTTTTGTGGGCTTAACAAACGCTTTAAGAGAGCTCTGTTCACACCATGCATCCTACAAATGTGTCTGAGCTGGAGCCATTTTGTAAAGAGGATTGGTCAAAAATTCTTCCTGAACATTGTTTAGATCTGATCCAGACCAGAGCTACTAAAAGTGCTTGTTTGAAGTCATTGATGCCAAAGGAGATTTGACCAGCTAATAACTCCAAGGATTTGCTTTTTCCTCCAACATGGTGAATGTTTAATATGTGTGTTCAGTAAAGACACAAGAAATTAGAATTGTTAGTGTGTTATCAGCTGCCATTTACCTTATTTAAAAAAAAAACACCCATTGCCCACAATGAAGTTTGGAAAATGGGTGCCTGCATGACTGAGAAAGGGAAGCAAACGGGACCGCTCATACAGCAGGGAGGAATTCTACAGGAGAGAGGAAACAGCTACCTAAACCTCACCTAGACTAATGAGCATTCAAATCTTGCTCTCCAAGGAAAAGAATACCACGCCATATACTACTGATTTATGGTTGACTGGAATTGATATTTAGCAGGTGTAGAGACACAAGAGGGTGCATCTAAGTGACTACAGAAGAAATACTTTTACACACAAGTATGGTAGCCCAGCACCCATATGATGATGATGATCCACTTCTCAAGGGATATTGTATTTGGCATTGCTGCCCTCTAGGACTGAGGGTGTCCTCACTGTCACTAGAAAGAAAAGAGGGCGAACCAGCCTAGTGCATTATCCCACATGTGTTTATTTTGTACAAAAAGTATAAAAACTACTCACAAGCTGGAGATGGAGATACACCCAAAACAAGGTCACTTGTCCGTGGCTATACAGGCCTGGAATCCGCTATCTCCAAATTGCAGGGGGGACCTCAAAGTGTCCCCTACCGACCTGTTTTGAAGGTATACGTTCTTCTTAGCCTCAGCCAGAGCACTCTGAAGAAGGTATACCTTTGAAACGTGTCAGCCAGTAGGGGCCCCTGTGTGGTCCCCCCTGCAATCTGGAGATAGCTGAATCCAGGCCTGTATAGACACGAAGAAGTGGTATGTTTAAGTGTATCTCCATCTCCAAGCTTGTGAGTAGTTTTTATACAAAATAAACTCATGTGGGGTAATGCATTAGGCCCTCTTTTCTTTCTATCTTTCTAGTGCTTCTAAGTGATTTCAAAGGGACCGATAGCTGTAAGACCAGGTGTGTATCAATCAAAAAAGGCTAATGTACAGGCACATGGGTTACATAACGATGTCATCTCTGAGATGACATCTCAGGGCCGGCAGTAGATGCAAACCCTGGATTGTGCATGGACAAAGATGGCACAGGCCTGGTGTCGACATTTCCCAGGGGTACTGTGATACTTGTTGGTAATAAATACTGGTAAATGTTGCACTTACACATTATGTAGCATGCGTGCATTTAACATACAAAAATACATCTCCATGTTCGGTCCACTTAAAGACATACTCCCTCCTTTTCACTGTTTTATCACTGATTGCCATCTCTGCTGAAATCCCAATACAGAACGGGGCTTTTTCAACTGAACCATGTGTAGTTGTAGTTGTCCAGAAATGGCTTAATTACCTGCTAATATTAATTAACCTTCTATACGTTCACAATCACTTTTTTTTTTCATGATTTAAATATTCCTGATGCCAGGTTTTGAGAAACTTTACACTATTTATTTACAGTAAAATCAGTCACTAGCCAAAATATATTATGAAAAAAGAATTTTGTTATCCGAACAATACATACACCCAATAGACACTCTTCATACACTAAAAGAGGACGACTGTGCATCTCTGCGAAAGTGCTAGAAGATAGAAATCAGTTCTTTTATAAAAATCCTTAAGCCGGTGTGGCAGCTATAAGTCTGTAGAAGTGAAGGAATATCCAGTATTAATTATTATCAATCGAGGGATCCGGTCCTTGTTCTGTTTTCCACTTAGGTTTACTGTTTAGTCATTTTGGGTTTTTAAAACTCGTTTGAAGAGGTTTTGTGTTCATGAGCTAAGGCCCCCGTTTTTTAAACTTAATTTGGCGAGCCAATGGCTTCGTGAGTTCTGAGCCCTTTACAGAAATCAGCCACTTTTTTGAGTCTGGAGGCCATTAAAAGAGGAGTTTGGGTAGGGTTATGTGGGTTAATGTTTTTTTTTTAGTTTGTATGAGTCTGGACAAACAATTTTGGGATCTTGGATGGATATATGTTGGTTGAGAAAATAAAACACACAAATATAGACTACATAAAGGATATGGAATTATGAATCAATATACGTTTCAGTAATAGTTTATGGGTGTCTTTATCAGATAGCCAAAATTGTTTTCTTTTCAAATGTTTTGTGTAAAATTGAAACATTTATAAAATAAAGATTATTAAAAAAAAAAACACACACATACCCACCTAATTGAATGCATGATCAATCTGATGCTGCATCTGTCCACCGCTGCCTCTAAAACCTGGTACACACTAATAGTTTTTTTTTTCTTTTAAGCCAGTGGCTCAGAGCAGCTGTACTAACAATCTGATGTTAGTACAGCAATCTCACCCACTGAGCTGTTGTGTTCTGACAAGGGGAATGCCCCCCTTCCCCCGCCAGAATACTCCACTGACGGCTGAGAGCGTTGATCATGAGCCAGTCAGCTGCTGGTTTTCCAGCATGCTCACCTAACAGAAGCCGGCCAAATGGCTGGCTTCTGTCGGATCAGCTGACATACACACAGAATGAATGACGGGAGACATCGGCCAGTTCAATAAAAACCTTCTCCCATCATATGGCCCGTGTTTACTAGGCATAAGACTGAGCATTGAGCGATAAAAGACCGCTGATCGCTCAGTTCTGTCTCTTCAGTGAGCAGAGTGCCAACTGTCAGTCACTGCTGTCTGCTCTGTCCCTTCAGAATTTACTGGAGCACTGGGCTGTGCAGGGGGTGGGAGCGGCTGGCTCAGGCTCTCAGCCGCATCCAACATTAAAATGGGATCTCTCCAGAGCCTGGACCACCTCAGAGATGTCAGCCGACAGTGGACAGGTCACAGGAGAGCAGAACTAAGTGCATTCCTGTGACCCACAGGAGAAGTAGGGCCAAAAGAGCTTTGTCCCTACTTCTCATTTAATGCCTAGATCCACTGGCCATAATTAGTCAGCATGCATTGATTCATTTGTTAGTAAATTTGTGCGAATTTGCATGTCTATAGGGTGACAATTGTGCAAGAAGATTTTTTTCTGTTTTTTAAGTTCATTTATAACATTTCTTTTTAATGTAATTATATCTGACAATTACACAATCAAATAGATGGCACTGAAGGTGGCAGTGTTCATCTAAAGGTGAAAAACGTATTTTGTCAGCTGACACAAAGTTTGCGCTCCAGTTCTCAGAGGGAATGTTTATTAACAGTCTATAACATGGAGCATCGTGGGCAACGTTAGGACAGATTGCGAGCTCAAAGAGGTTAAAGGACTTGTAGGCTTTTACGTAATTAACCACCCTTCCCAGCCACCTACTCCAATCTAGAGCCCCCCCATGCAGATTTTTTACTTACCTCTCAATGGTGGTGATGGTCTCCGCTGGGTATGCCTAATCATTGACTCCCCCTAGACTTGAATGGGGCCATACTTGTAACATCTCTACTCTTAAAGCATATCAGGCCAAAAACAGTAAACACTGGAGGAGTCCACCATTGTAACAGAGAGGTACATAAGCATCTGAGTGGGGGGTTCTACATTATGTGGCTGGGTAGAGTGAATCAATAGATTTTAGGTTAAAAGTTAACTTGTCCTTTTAATAATCAATCCATAGATGATTCCAGAAAAGGGCTCAGACTCACCCAGTTTTATCTTTCCTGTGAAAGTTAATATTAAAAGAATTGTACACAGTAGAACGCACCCCACCTTTGTGTGTAACTGGAGAGAGTTTAACTCTTTCTTGGAGAGCTTCTTCAATGTGCAGCCAACACCTGTAAAGAACTGTAGTAGACATACTAAAAGGTTAACCAATTTTTCAGGCTATAAATGCGCTATTAACCTGGAGCACCTCTATTCCCTAGTATAGTGATAGGAAAGGTCTTATAACAGATACTACTGGAGACCAAATGGCGGCTATCTTGAGTTTCAGTCTCCCTCTGTTTAGAACATTGGTTTCCCAAGTAAGTGTTTTCCAGTGTGTGCCTCCGGTTTCCAGTCTGGTTGGAAAAAGTTGATATTAAAGGTCCGTGCCCAGTTGGCAAAAACTTTTTTCTCTGTGATGAAGCGATGGTGACTTCCTTTTCTGCCTCGCTCGTGAGAGATATACATTGTACACTCGTCTGGACCCATCACTTCATAATAATGGTAGGGCACCGTCGTGTGGTTGGGAGACCTGTGGACAAGACAAGAACGTTTTATTTTGATGATGCTCAAAACTGAACCAACTTGTTTATAATTAACCCCTTTCTGCCACCTGTCAGTGGCCATTTAAAGTGATACTAAACACATAGTAAAGAAGCAGCACCATCTAAGTGTAGCGGTGTAAAAGCTTTAATGGCCACAATAAGTAATGCTTGTAGTTGATACAAGTCCCCGCTGTGGATGGCCGGCGTTCCTCCTCAAAAGGAAACCGGATGGGGCCCTCGGCAGTGTTGGTGGACAGCAACACTTCCGGGAACTGGTCCGAGGATCCTGGATGGACAGAGGTGGAGCTGACGTCATGGATGTCACTAACGGTGGGTGTGGCACACGTTCCTTCTTCAGGCCACGAGGGAGCCATGTTGGAAGTTGGTATTTATGTGCAGTCGAGTCACGGAGTCAGGCTGCTGCCACAGCAGACACAGCTGCACATAAATACCAACTTCCAACATGGATTATTAACCTGACGAGCATTACCTACCATGATCCTGTGAGTTGTTTACTTAATGTGGCCATTAAAGCATTTCTACTGCTACACTTAGATGGCGCTGCTTCTTTTCTTTTCTCCCCTGCAGAGTTACTTCTAGCTCCTTCACAGCAGCTGCCACCTAGCTAGCACTTTGGACTCTCCCCCATGTGACTGTTTTTACTAATTAGGTTTTGGGACATATAGCTTCCAGTCCCCTGGATCTCTCCTCTCTTGCACTAAACACACAGTGTTTAATTTACATTGTCCCTTCTATTTTTGTATATGGATGATGGCACTAATTATTTTAATTAAAAAAAAAAATCAAAGTACCTTTTTCCTATTCAATATAGAGCTATCACATGACCCAGCTCTTTCCCAGCCTGTTTGCAAGGAAACATAATTAGGAGGATCTTCTAGTCCTCTGCTGCTGGTCACATTATCGAAAGGAAAAAAAAAAACAGCCTTTGGAATACTGAATAAGGTACAGGCGTACCGAAACATGTTGGGGGCGTGGCCGTAAGGAGGTTAACACCACGTACTAGTGACAAAGGAAGCGAACTGAACGGTGAACCGAGAGAGGGGGGACAGCGTTACCCATTTGTTCAGCAGGCGGTGAGAGGGTGAGAGACACTGTATGCGCTCTACATTAGAGGGTCCGCCGTGACCGCATACCCCCTATGAGGTTGATCTCAGATGCTGTATGTTAGTGGACGGATTGCTGTGGATTTTACTGTGCTATAAGATTTTTTACACAATGTGAGTGAAATGGTTGAAGTGTTACTTTGCAGTGTGTTTCATTAAAGTGTTTGACGTTATTACACTATTGGGAGTGTCTTTCTATTTTATATGGAACGAGTCTCCTGGATTCACATGCTTTAACCCTTACCGGTGATAACAACTGATTTATGCCTGTCAGCCTCACACGAGAGTGGAGGCATGAGGAGCTGGTGAGTGGCTGCCCATAGGGAGAGTGATCACTGAACACTAAGGTGTGGTGGAAGAGTATATCAAAAGACCTCACATTTCTTCAACAGAAAGGACTTGCTGTGGCACTTTATATGCTGTCTTTTTGATCACTATCACGGACACTATTTTTTGCACTTTTATTTATGGACTGTATATTTGTATTTTATTTTATCTTTACCATAAGGGAAACAGGAGCTATTTTTGATGAGCAAACTTTGAGCCATTTAACACTAAGTCACGTCATGTATTAAGGTGGATATAATTCCATACGTATATAGATTATTGTGTGGAGATATTAGTAAGGGAGTGGTCGCACACATTCTCATATTATTTATTTAGGTGTAGGGTGGATTATACCACATGTAGATACACACCAGTTAAAAGGTGGTTAGATTCTTTTTTGTTACTAACATAACATTTTTTTGAACGTACAATCTATTTCTCACTATGAGGGGTGAATTAGATGTATTGTAATCAGCGCCACAATTTAATTTTGTCACGGGAGGTGAGCTTTATTCATCACTTAGTACAGATTTAAATTCCATTGTAAAAATAAATACCAATAAACTTTTAAATTTTCATACAAATATATATTTGAAATCAAATCTTTATTATTTTTGGCAATAATATGGTGTGGGCAGATTTCTGCCAGTCACAGGCTGTGTCACGCCCCTTCAGCGTGTGTTTTAGAATAAGAGGGAGGTGAATCTTCCATCAATCAAGATGTAATATCCCACCCCCATTGTGGTTAGCTGGTTAGTGTGCATGGAGGGAGGGAGTGGACTGGCATTTACCCTTGTGTATACGCCCACGTGTGTGATTCTATAGACACACGGGCTGCTCAGATGTGATAGGTAGGAAATGCTCAGCATAGAATCTCACTGAAAACTGAGCACGTGCAGAGCTGCCAACACTGCTCTGCAAAATCCCTAGCTGCATTGGGGACTTGGACAGAAGGTGGAGATAGAGAGCAGCAGGATCAACCAGGTTTCTTTCAGAATACAGAAAATGAATCCCATAGGGTTGATTTACTAAAACTGGAGAGCGCAAAATCTGGTGCAGCTGTGCATGGTAGCCAATCAGCTTCTAACTTCAGCTTGTTCAATTAAGCTTTGACAATAAAACCTGGAAACTGACTGGTTTCTATGCAGAGCTGCCCCAGGTTTTGCACTCTCCAGGTTTAGTAAATCAATCCCATAGTGACGGAGTATAAACAGCATTAATTGCTAGTTTTTTATGATGTGGGTTTAGTGGCTCTTTAAGTGGGTCTTAACAAGAAGGGAGGTAGGAGACTGTGTCCCGTTCATGTGATCGGCTCTGTGATTGCCTCTCACAATGGTCGCATGATTGAGAGCCTGTCCTGCTGGCTTCACAGAGACCAAGAAACGTCAGTGATGGCTGGGTGTCAAAGCCCACCTACCCTGCCACCGCATATATGCATTACAGCGGTGAGTGGAAGTTAACAAAACAGGGAAAAAATATACAGTAAATGTCCACTAAATACAGACATTTTTTTCAGCAATTGGTGAAGGCTAGACATTCAAACCACCTTACAAATGTTTATGACTCTCAAGGAAATCACAAAGGTGGACGGAACACCCAAAACTCTCAATGGATTTTTTATCTTATGTGGCACCTACCCAAAGGATAAAGTTGGAACGACTATTAGACCAATTTGCGAACACTATAGCTATTGCCCATCGTCAAGGACCCAACCGCAAACGAACATCTTCTTCCACCACAGCCAAACCACTTCCACTAGGGTGTGAGGGAGGGACGTTCCACCACGATTTCAACCTGCGACTGACGTGCCTTCGCTCCACCCCCACACTATTATCTAGCTCCTCCCCATCTTCCCCGTGACTCCTCCAATCCCGTAAGAGCCAGTTCTTTCTATCTAACCAGCACCTGACTTAACCTGTTACAGTCTGGTAGTTACTTCCACCATGTATGTCATGTATGTCTTGCGCTTACATTTCTTTCCAGCTATGTACATGTCTTTCTTCGGCTCCGTTTTTAATGGATTATCTCATTTGACTACAAAATAAATTCTTATTCTTGCAGTGCATTCATTTATGTTGGCAAAATGAATGTTGTGGTTACATTTTTTTGCGTATGTCAGCACAAAATAGAAGGCACGCACTTTGCATTTACAAAATGTCCTGCATGCGGATGGCCTTTCACATATACGTCTGTTCACATCCATTTATTTACCTTTAATTTACAGTACAAGAGCAAGCACAGATTTAAAGATTTTTCACTGGAGATTTTATACCTGACAGCTTTTCCGGAATATATTACCACGGTAACCACTGTCACTGTGGCTTTTGAAGGGGACTGCAGGCTAGCCTCTTACCTACTGACTATGGACCCTGGCATTGGAGGAGGCTCTATTCTTTGGCAGGTGTGTACCAGGGGGACCTTTGGAGTAGCTTTACTTCAGATTCATGTCCATGTCTCCTGGAAACACACAGACTCTGAGAACTGGAGGACCCAGATAAAGATTTGAGCCCTCTGTGTTTTGTTGAGGTATAGACAACCCAAACCAGCATTGACTGCTTCAACCCCCCTCCTAGACTCAGAGACTCAAAGCAGATGATAATAATCTGCTCAAAACAACCCGCATGCAAAAGTGTGAACAAGATATGGTGAAAAATACTCCTGCGCTTGTGAGATCGTTTGCTGTAAAACAAAGGTACTATTGTAGTCAGAGGTAGGACTGGGGGAGATGATGGAGCGTGTCCTGCTGCCTTAGCTGACCAGGGGTGGTCTGGAAAGGACTGTTTAGTAGGAAGTGGATGGAAGGCGCGTGATCAGACGCTTACATCAAGAAATGTATGGTTTATTTATGTAAAAGAATACAGACATATAGTCGTATAGATATAAAATCATACAAATACTACATAATATTATAAAAAAAAAGGAAAAACATGTAACAAAATAAGTACTAGCCTTTCTTAAACACCTGCCTCAATATGGGCACACCCCAATTTTAACTTCCTAGTACTTATTTTGTTACCTGTTTTTCCTTTTTTTATAATATTATGCAGTATTTGTATGATTTTATATCTATACGACTATATGTCTGTATTCTTTTACATAAATAAACCATACATTTCTTGATGTAAGCGTCTGATCACGCGCCTTCCATCCACTCCCTCAAAACAACCCGATGCTGGGGTCTCCTGCTGCTATGTGGAATCTGTTTATTAAGGTTTTATGTGTTTACCGTTAAGTGTCTTTCTCCATTGTGTAATTTCCCCATTGTGTGGCCTCCTAGGTGTGCATTTCTATTGTTAATTGAGTTAATTAATTGCCAATCCTTCTAGATGTGATTAGTCTTGTGTCAACTTTGTTGTTACCTAACCATCAGGAGTCTGTCTCATATATATTTTCCATTCTAGTTATTGTAGAGATTCATTTCTGAGTTGAACTAAGGTTCCATATAAGTTAACTCTGCACAAATGGAGACCTTGTAAAAGCTTATAATACAGGAGTCTGTCTCATATATATTTTTCATTCTAGTCGTTGTAGAGATTTGTTTCTGAGTTTAACTAAGGTTCCATATAAGTTAACTCTGCACAAATGGAGACCTTGTAAAAGCTTATATTACAAAGGACAGCAACCATATTAGGACTATAGTGTTTTGTCTGTAAAGTTTAAAAACCTGTATTATGATCCACATCTGGTGGATCATGTTGAGCGGTGTAGTGTTCTTTGTCTGTGAAGATTCAAATAGAATAGTAATTTGATTATGTTGAGAGATATGGGTGTTCTATGTTTGTGTTGATGAAAAAATAGAATGGTATCGTGGTCATGCCCAGTAGTCAGTGATTTTGGAGGTTTAATGTTGTATGAATAGAATGGTACTGTAATATGATTGTGCCCAGTGGTCGATCGTGTTGAAGATGCAGTGTTCTACAGATTGTTGAAGAATTATATTATGATTATGGGTCTATAATTTTTATCATAGGTGTATTTTAAATTATGGAGACAGAACATCAACCAAAAATCCAGAAAAAAGACACAAAACAAATGCTATAAATTAAGTTGCAGTGAGTAAAATAATTATTTGATCTCCAAGCAAAACATGACTTAGTACTTGGTGGAGAAACCCTTGTTGGCAAGCACAGAGGTAAGATGTTTCTTGTAGCTGGTGACCAGGTTTGCACACATCTCAGAAGGGATTTTGGACCATTCTTCTTAACAGATCTTCTCTAAATCCTTAAGGTTTCTTGGCTGTCTCTTGGCAACCCCAAGTTTCAGCTCCCTCCGTATGTGTTCTATAGGATTAAGGTCTGGAGACTGACTAGGCCCCTCCATGATCTTAATGTGCTTCTTATTGAGCCACTCCTTGTTGCCTTGGAGGTATGTTTTCGGTGGGTCATCAAAAATGTTTATGTTTTGATGACCCATCTTTAGGGTTCTGGCTGAGGGAAGAAGGTTCTCATCCAAGATTTTACAATACACGTCCCCATCCATTGGCCCCTCAATGCAGCAAAGTCGGTCTGTACCTTTTGCAGAGAAACAGCCCCAAAGCATAATGCTTACACCTCCAAGCTCGACTGTAGGGATGGTGTTCTTAGGGTCATAGTCAGCATTTTTCTTCCTCCAAACACGGCGAGTCACCCTCCTCAAGAAGGCACATGTACATACATACCAATGAACATCTAAATGATTCATAGAAGGACTGGGAGAAAGTGCTGTGGTCAGATGAGACCAAAATTGAGCTCTTTGGCATTCACTCGATACGCTGTATTTGGAGGAAGAAAAATACTGACTATGAACCTAGAACACCATCCCTACAATCAAGCACGGAGGTGGAAACCTTCTTCCCTCTGCCAGAACACTAAAGATGAGTAATCAAAATAACCATTTTTGATGGCCCACTCAAAACCTCCAAGACAACAAAGGAGTGGCTCAAGAAGAAGCACATTATTGTTATGGAGTGGCCTATCCAGTCTCCAGACCTAATCCTATAGAATATTTATGATGGGAGCTGAGACTTTGTGTTGCCAAGAGACAGCCAAGAAACCTTAAGGATTTAGAGAAGATCTGTAAAGAAGAGTAGACCAAAATCTCTTCTGAGATGTGTGCAAACCTGGTAACCAACTACAAGAAACTTCTTACTATTGTGCTTGCCAACAAGGGTTTCTACGCCAAGTACTAAGTTATGTTTTGCTTGAGGATCAAATACTGCAACTCAATTTATAACATTGTATCATGTGTTTTTTCTGGATTTTTGGTTGATATTCTGTCTCTATCATTTAAAATACACCTATAATAAAAATTATAGACCCTTCATTTTGTTGTAAGTAGGCAAACTTACAAAATCTGCAGGGGATCAAATAATTATTTTCCCCACTGTATAGAGCAGCCTTTCTCAACCAGGGCTCTGTGGAATCCTAAAGGTCCTCCAAAGGTTGCCAGAGGTTCTTTGGAACAATGAGCAACGTTTGCCTCTCAGGTGAATAACCATTGACACCAATGATCTTTTTAGCTATCTGTAAGGAGAAATTCTTTCCAAAGACCACAAATGTAAGGAACATCTTACCTAGTGCCCTGTAGATATATTAAGTATTGGCAGGGGTTTCCTAAGCCTGAAAAGTTATTTCATGGGGTTCTTCTGTCTTAAAAAGGTTGATGGAGGTGTAGAGTTTTATGTATATTATCATAGAACAATCTTATGAATATTTACAGTGGTTGGTCATGTTGGAGGTGTAAATGTTCTGTTTAGAGAATTATAACCTTTTTTTTTGGTCAAGTGGGACGTCTAGGTATAGAGGGTTATAGAATTGTATTATGATCATGTTAGAGGTGTAGTGTTCAATGTATAATGTGGTATAGAATTATATTATGATCATGTCTATTGTCATGTGGAGGTGCAATGTTCTATATATAGAGGGTTATAGAATTGTATTGTGATAATGTACAGTAGTCGGTCAGGTTAGAGGTGTAGTGTTTTATGTATAGCGCGTTATAGAATTATATTGTATTCATGTCCATTGTCATTTGGAGTAGCAGCGTTCTATGTATAGAATGTTAAGGAATATAATATTATCATGTATATGAATATAATGAATATGATCATGTCCTGTTGGGTAGATGAGACATCCTAGGTCTGTTCCCATGTAACCAATCTTTTGCAGAATTTGCAAAGTTGGTATATTTGTAAAAATCTTTAAGTAGTATTTCTATTTATGTTTCCTTATATTCCCTGACAATAGGCCATGTATGAATTAACATATTCAGAAAATTAGCTTGTCTCAGTCAAATCTTGAATTCAATCTAAAAAGAATAACCTTTTTATTGTCTTTTTATCCTGAGAAACTTTTCATTGGTGTACAGACTGAATGAGTGTAAAATTCTTTGAAAACTGAGGATTTTTATTCAGTGCTATAAAGATAACATATAGTAGTTTTCTGTACGCAGCATAAAGGTTCAATAAATGGAGCAGACGACTCAAAGACCTTGAAGTTTTTACGGAACCTTGATGCTGTTCAATATATATCTGACTACTGAGGGCAAGCATTGTTGTTTCAAAAATATATACACCTTTTTTTTCTTTCCTTTTATTAAAGTGTTACTAAAGTATGTACTTTTTTAAATTAAAATAACAAACATGTTATACTTGCCTGCTCTGTGCAGTGGTATTGCACAGAGCAGCCCCCTGAACCTCCTTTTCTAGGGTCCCCCGCTGGCAATCTTGGTTCCTCCTCTTCTTTGTGTGTCCCCATAGCAAGCCATTTGGTGTCTGCTCGTTCCTGAGCTGTGTGCCTCTATGAAGCCACGCTCCATAGATACACAGAGGGGTATAGCCTCGCCGCCACTTCCTCTTCACTGCATTTGATTGACAGAAGCAGGAGCCAATGGCTCCTGCTGCTGTTTGAGGCCCTGTGTGAAGAGAAAGAGAGGGGAGAAGGGATGCAGTCGTGCACGGCGCTGGGTCTTATCTGCCCTTACATGGATCAAAATTCATCAGATCCCTACTGAACTGGCCACATTTTGATCCATGTAAGGCCACCCTTACTGATCTCCTTACTGGAGAGGAAGCTGTACTTTAGGACCTGCAGTGGAAGGATCTTCCTGTTTCTGCTTTACCCATTCTGTGAGCAATGCTTCCTCCACCCCTCCTTCTGCTTCTTTAATATTCCTCCACCAATTATCAGATAAATAGATATTAGGGACGATATTGACATGAAGAAGCAAAGTCATATCACAACTCCATGCGTTGTGGCGCTATGTGTTAAAAAAAAAGTGCAGGTGTGAGAGAACCTGTATTGACCGTGAATTCAAAATGAACAGGCTTCCTGAGAGCATGAAATTATGCACACAGTGTGAATCCAGCTTTAATGTTTTTTTTTTTTGTTGGGTGTATGACCTTATATCTATCTCTAAAAGATGAAATCATTTTCAATTGTATTTTATGCATAAGAAAAATTTATACATTTTGTGTTCTTGACTTTTTAATTATCTCTACAATCCTAATCATTGATTTTTGGTCTCCGGCATGCATTGTCTTTCCTTTTGCTGATAAATCAGATTAAACAGGAAAGAATAGTCAGAGACAAATAATATCCTCTCTATATCTAAAAGAAAAAAAAAAACTCCATTTCATTTCCTTGGGGATATAAGATATATTGATACACACGCCTTCAAAAGTCGAGCTGACGAACTGTATAATAATATTGAGCTGCAATCATAATCCGGAACCTAAAAATTTACATCCTGAATCAATATTAGGAGCCAGTGATGAATATATAGCCAGTCAGGCATATAGCAGAATATTAAGACAGACCTAGAGTCTATTCACACAGATAGATTCGAGAATGGAATTCTAATCAGTAGACATACTCAAGACATCTTTTTTCACTTGTAATGAATCCATAGTGTTAAATGACAAGCTTTAAGTCAGAAAATGTTGAAGGCAACACCTGAAAATGATTTCTACAAGTCCAAACTGTCAGGGAAATGTTATGCTGGTCTTCTTGTAACATCTAACTGATGCAGCCAGTTAGGCTTAGGCCCCTTTCACACTTGTGCGACTTGGGACTGCAAAGTCGCATGACAAGTTGTACCCCATGATTTCCAATGAGTACCGTTCATATCTGTGCGACTTCAAATCGCAACGACTTCAAAGTAGTCTCTGCACTACTTTGGTCCCACTTTGATAACGCGGTAGTGTGAAAGGGGCCTAATGTTTACATACCCCAAACCTGTAACATGTTAAGCCCCGTTCACAGGATCAGAAAATCGTACGAAAAATGCAGATTTTGGAGCGATCGTACGATAATCTGATCGTTAGTACAGAGCTTTCGAGAGCCAATCAGGACAGTTCATCTGATATTATTTGATCAGACATGCACGGGAAAAAAATTGTACGATGCCAGATCGTATGATTTTCGTTTAACCACTTCCGGACCGCCCACTGTCGTTATATGCCGGCTGTTTGAAGAGGAATATCGTTGTTATGGCAGCCAATAGCTGCCATAACCCCGGTATCCTCTTCTTCAGTGAGCGGGTCCGGTTTAAGATAAAAGTGGTCTCGGCGGCGGATTTGCTGCAAGATCACTTTTATTGGCGGCGGGAGAGGGCCTTCCCCCCCCCGGAGGCAATTGGATGCTTCCTGTGGCCTGACATGGAGACGAGTGAGGGGAAGATGGCCCCCACCCGTCTCCATATCATTGCAGGGCGGAAGTGACGTCAAAACGTCACTTCCGACCATAGCTCTTAAAGGGCCATTTTTTTTATGCATTTTTTTAAATGACAATTTTTTTTTTAATTGTGTTTTAGTGTAAATATGAGATCTGAGGTCTTTTTGACCCTAGATCTTATATTTAACCACTTCCGGCACGCCGATGTACGTCCAAACTTTGAAGAGGTATATCGTTGTTATGGCAGCAGCTAGCTGCGGCGGTCCTCTTTCTGATAAAAGTGGTCCCTGCGGCGGATTCGCCACGAGATCACTTTTATCTGTGGCGGGAGAGGGCCCCCCCCCTCCCGCCGCGATCCGGTGCCTTTCACCGCTTACCGGAGCCGTCGGTAGCGGTGGAGGCGATTGCATCCGTCTCCCTCCTGTGCCTGGAGACGAGTGAGGCTAAGATGGCGCCCACTCGTCTAAATGACACTGCTGGGCGGAAGCGATGTCAAAAAGTCTCTTCCGCCCACGCCTCTTAAAGGCATATTTTTTTCAATGTCATTTTTTTAAATGACTTTTTTTTTTTTTTTTTTTTTGTTTTTATTGCATTTTAGGGTAAATATAAGACCTGAGGTCTTTTTGACCCCAGATCTCATATTTAAGAGGTCCTGTCATGCTTTTTTCTTTTACAAGGGATGTTTACATTCCTTGTAATAGGAATAAAAGTGACACAATTTTTTTTTTTTTTTTAAACGGTGTAAAAATAAATAAAACAATATAAAATAAATAATAAAAATTAAAAAAAATTTAAAAAAACCCCCATCCCGACGAGCTCGCGCGCAGAAGCGAACGCATACGCGAGTAGCGCCCGCATATGAAAATGGTGGTCAAACCACACATGTGAGGTATCGCCGCGATCGGTAGAGCGAGAGCAAGAAATCTAGCCCTAGACCTCCTCTGTAACACAAAACATGCAATCTGTAGAATTTTTTAAACTTCGCCTATGGAGATTTTTGAGGGTAAAAGTTTGACGCCATTCCACGAGCGGGCGCAATTTTGAAGCGTGACATGTTGGGTATCAATTTACTTGGCGTAACATTATATTTCACAATATAAAAAAAATTGGGCTAACTTTACTGTTGTCTTATTTTTTTATTCAAAAAAGTGAATTTTTTTTGTAAAAAAAAGTGCGCATATAAGACCGCTGCGCAAATACGGTGCAAAAAAAAAGTATTGCAACAACCGCCATTTTATTCTCTAGGGTGTTAGAAAAAAAAACATATATACTGTTTGGGGGTTCTAGGTAATTTTCCAGCAAAAAAACCTGTTTTAAACATGTAAACACCTAAAATCCAAAACGAGGCTGGTCCTTAAGTGGTTAAGAGGACCTGTCATGCTTTTTTCTATTATAAGGGATGTTCACATTCCTTGCAATAGGAATAAAAGTGACACATTTTTTTTTTCAAACAATGTAAAAATAAAAGGTAAAATAAATAAGAAAAAAAAAAGTAAAACGCTCCCTGTCCTGACGAGCTCGTGTGCAGAAGCGAACGCATACGTGAGTAGCGCCCGCATATGAAAACGGTGTTCAAAACCACACATGTGAGGTATCACCATGATCAGTAGAGTGAGAGCAATAATTCTAGTCCTAGACCTCCTCTGTAACTTAAAACATGCAACCTGTAGAATTTTTTTAAACGTCGCCTATGGAGATTTTTAAGGGTAAAAGTTTGTCGCTATTCCACGAGCAGGCGCCATTCTTTCATGATATAAAAAAATTGGGCTAACTTTATTGTTGTCTTATTTTTTTTTATTCAAAAAAGTGTGTTTTTTCCAAAAAATAGTGCATTTGTAAGACCGCTGCGCAAATACGGTGTGACAGAAAGTATTGCAACAACCACCATTTTATTTTCTAGGGCAGTGGTCATCAACCCTGTCCTCAGGGCCCACTAACAGGCAAGGTTTGCAAGATAATTGAAATACATCACAGGTGATATCATTTGATGCTCAGTGATTGCAGTATTCTAGTCTGCCTATCCCCAAGGTAATACTTAAAATCTGGCCTGTTAGTGGGCGCTGAGGATAGGGTTGATGATCACTGCTCTAGGGTGTTAGAAAAAAAAATGTATAATGTTTGGGGGTTCTAAGTAATTTTCTAGCAAAAAAAAAAACAGTTTTTAACAACACATCTCAGAAAGAGACTCGGTCCTTAAGTGGTTAATCAGTACAGCTGTCATTCGAGAATGGGATACAAATGTATTGCAATAGATGACATCACTTCTGAATTTTTATTCTGTCCTACGAGAATTTTCTTAACTTTACTTAATTTTCTAAACTCATCAGATTCAATCTGAGATTATCATGCAAAAAAAAAACAAAACATCAGATCATTCGGCTGATAATCTCATCGTTTGTACCAGTCATTTTTGCTGCACCAATGTGACAAAACAGCCAGCTTACAATATGCCAACAGCACCTAGAGAAGACTCAAAACTTCCAGAACTAAATCATTCGGCGTAATGAAACCAAACTTTCATTTTATGGTGATATCCATATACATTTTTTGAGAGAAGCCAACAAGATCTATGAAGAAAAGCACACTATCCCTACTGTGAAGCATGGAAGTGGATCTCTGCTGTGGTTTTTTTTTTTTTTTTTTTTTTTTTTTTTTTTTTTTAGAGATGCATGATGAATAACAGCTGCACAGGGAATTTAGTCAAAACTGATTTCAAATTTGAAATACAGTTGTGTTCAAAAGTTTGCTCACTCTGGCAGAAATCATAAAATGTTGTCAATTGAAAATATGACTGATGCCAAAAAAACTGTCTTTTTTTAAGCATAGTGATCATATGAAGCAGTTTATCATCACACAGTTGTTTGTGCTAATTTTTAAAGTTAATTCCCCCCATTTGTAGCTTTACAAATTGCAGTTTATGTCTGTGTATAAATAGTCAATGAGTTTGTTAGCTCTCATGGGGATGCACTGAGCAGGCTAGATACTGAGCCATGGGGAGCAAAAAAGAACTGTCAAAATCTCTGAGTAACAAGGTAATGGAACTTTATACAGATTGACAAGGATATAAAAAGATATTCAAAGCCTTGAATATACCAGTCAGTACTGTTCAATCATCAAGAAAGATTGCAGCCACAACTGCCAGAATAATTGATCAGAATACAAAGAAAAACCCACAGGTAACGTCGGGAGAAATACAGGCTGCTCTGGAAAAAGACAGTGTGGTTGTTTAAGGATCACGTTACGGATGATGATACTTGAACAAAAATTAGCTACATGGTCACGTTGTTAGAAAGAAGCCTTTACTATGCTAATGCCACAAAAAAGCCTGGTTACAATATGCCGGACAACACCTTGACACGCCTCACAGCTACTGCCACACTGTAATTTGGATTGATGAGACCAAAATAGAGCTTTATGGTCACAACCATTAGCACTATGTTTGGAGAGGAAGAATACTATCCCCACTGTGAAGCATGGTGGTGGCTCACTGATGTTTTGGGGGTGTGTGAGCTCTAAAGGCATAGTGAGTCTTGAAAAAATTGATGGCAAGGTGAGAAAGCAGCATGTTATCAGAAAATACTGGCAATTTGCATTCTTTTGCATGAAAGACAATGACCCTAAGCACAAGTCCAAGTTGATTCTCAAGTGGTTACAGCAGAAAAGGTTGAAGGTTCTGGCGTGCCAATCACAGTCTGCTGACCTTAAAGTCATACTAAAGTCTCTTTTTTTATATATAATTATTTTTTTTAAAATAACAAACATTTTACTTACCTCCTCTGTGCAGCTGGTTTTGCACAGAGCAGCTCAGATCCTCTCCTTCTCGGGTCCCTCTTCGGCGTTCCTGGCCCCTCCCTCCTGTTGAGTGCCCCCACAGCAAGCAGCTTGCTGTGGGGGCACCTGAGCCGAGCCACAGCTTCCTGTGTCCATTCAGACACGGAGTCGGGGCCCAGGCCTGGCCCAGCCCCCTTTCTCTCTTCATTGGCTGACAGGAGCCAATGGCGCCGCACTGCTGTCTCAGCTGAGATACTCCTGCAACACTGCTGGATCTAGATAGACCTTGGGTAAGTATTAGAGGGGCTGAGGGGGGCTGCTGCACACACAAGGCTTTTTATCTTAATGCATAGACTGCATTAAGATAAAAAACTTTCTAACTTTACAACCACTTTAATCATCAAGCCACTCTAGGGAGATCTCAAGCATGCATTTTATGCAAGACTACCAAAGACTTTGCATGATCTGGGAGGCATTTTGCCAAGACGAATGGGCAGCTATACCACCTGCAAAAATTCAGGGTCTCATAGACAACTATTACAAAAGACTGCACACTGTCATTGATGCTAAATGGGGCAATACACAGGACTAAGATCTAAGGGTATGCAGACTTTTGAACAGGGATCATTTGTTTACTTGTCGTCATGTTTTGTTTTGTGATTGTGCCATTCTGTTATGACCTACAGTTACCGAATATGAATCCCATAAGAAAGAAAAGAAATGTGTTTTGCCGGCTCACTCATATTTTCTTTAAAGTATATACTGTATATTCCCAGTTCTCCAAGGGTATGCAAACTTTTGAGCACAACTGTATTATCTGAAAATATGAAAGAGGAAAATTTGCATTCATTAACCTGGCGCTTTGCTTGGGACACACAAGAGTTTCCAACATGACAATGACCTGAAACATAAGGCCAAAAAAGAAGTGAAATTTCTTGAGTGACCATCACAATCTCATAATTTTGACGTCATGAGCCACTTTGGGGAGATCTCAAGTTAATTTTAGACAAGCAAAGCATTTAGGGAGCCTGGAGGCATTTTTGCCCAGAAGAATGGGCGGTTTTACGAGATGAGAAACTAAATCACTGAAGGGTAAGTTCGGCATTATCAATAGGTAGAGAAGGCTTTTGTCTGTGGACCACAAAGGCAGAGAGGCGGTTTTCACCTGTATAGTTAAATGATAAAACAGTAAAATATCCTGTGTTGTCAATTATATAGAAATCCTTATGACTTTTGTACTGAATTTTGTATTTTTTCTATAGCTATACTTCACAGAGCTTATTTTTTCATTTTTGTAAGGTTTAAAAATTCCGTTGCTGTCTTTGTCTCCACTGGGAAGGTCTTCCATGCTGGTTGGGTTTGGTGACCCATGACATCAAGGCATAAAGTGGTGGGAAATCCAACATTTTTACAATTTTTAGGATATCTTCTAGTGGTGACACCTGATGTGGTACCAAGTAGGAAAAACCTCTAAATATTGGAATATTTTCTGCTCATTTCTTTTCATGCCTCTGGAACAATAAGCAAAGAAAAATTTCCCAATGCAGACAATAAAGACTTTCTAAGGGTCTGGCCCTTACATGTACTATACCAAAAAAATAATTTGCGGATATTTAAAAATGAATTCTAGGTATGGCAATTTTATGTAGTTACACGCTTTGACCAGTGTAGATATGTGCCATAACTGTGGAACATACCCTTGGAACTGGAAATCACTGTAGTAGGCACCAGGACTCCAGTGATCTCCACTAGCTTCCAGGTCCTGTGTCGAGTGGCTTGTTCTGCTACCTTGTGAACACAGGAAGTCACTTGTTCGGTGCAGGCACCATTCAGGCAAGACTTTGCAATTTCTCAAACAATGAAAAGCATTCTCTGATTGGATGAGGTGGAGAGGCAGGGTGGTGATGTCACAAACTCCACCTTGTCCAATTAGAGAACATTTAGCATTCATTGCGAAAATGGAAAGTGTTCTCTAAATGGCACCCATGCTGAACAGGCAACCTCCAGTAACCAACCTCTCAGTAAGTAGCAGGGCAGCCACTCTCGCACATACGTACAGTACTTACATTGGTCCAAGATGGACCAATGTAACTATGGAAAAATGTCCATACCTGGAATCCAGTTTTAAAGGAAAGTGCTCTATGAAAAGGCAAACCCTATTCTAAAGTATTGTGTATCATAAACAGTTGCCATTGTTGTTGTTAATAAAATACTTGTTTTCAACGTAATTACATTCTTTGTTGCATCTCTGTGCTGATGATCTCATTCGTCCTCTTTACAGGCACTTCCTGTCTATATGCACTTTAGCGGTGGTTGCGTGGCATGGCTCAGGGCAGGTTTCCTATGTAATTTCTCCAGCAAAAGCCCATGAGGCAATGCAGGAGCACAACATATGGGCAGGGACAGACCGGTTACCCCATAACAGGAAGTGCCTGAACAAGGACCCTCATGGTACGATCACTAGTTTAAAAAGCTGAAGATTTTACAATGAGAATATAATAAAGCTTATATGACATTTTAAGTGATTGGCTTTACATACTGAATTCTTTAACCACTTTCCGACCGCTGCACGCCGATATACATCGGCACAATGACAGCGGTTGGCAAATGGGCGTACCTGTACGCCCCCTTTAATTGGCGGGGCTAGCGGGCGCGCCCACCACATACAGCGTGTCCGTGCCCGCGGGACCGGCGATCGTGTCACGGAGCCGCAGAACGGGGAAGTGCCTATGTAAACAAGGCATTTCCCTGTTCTGCCTTGTGACATGACAGAGATCACTGTTCCCTGTCATCGGGAGCAGTGATTGCTGTAATGTGAATGGAAGCCCATTCCCCCACAGTTAGAATCACTCTCTAGGACACACTTAACCCCCTGATCGCCCCCTAGTGGTAAACCCCTTCCCTGCCAGTGTCATTTACACAGTAATCAGTGCATTTTTATAGCACTGATCGCTGTATAAATAACAATGGTCCCAAAATAGTGCCAAAATGTCCAATGTGTCCGCCATAATGTCGAAGTCACGATAAAAATCGCAGATCGCCGCCATTACTAATAAAACAAAAATGAATAATAAAATGGCATAAATCTATCCCCTATTTTGTAGACGCTATAACTTTTGCGCAAACCAATCAGTATACTCTTATTGCGAATTTTTTTTACCAAAAATATTTAGAAGAATACATATCGGCCTAAACTGAGGAAAAAAAAAAGTTTTTTTTATATATTTTTGGGGGATATTTATTATAGCAGAAAGTAAAAAATATTGCTTTTTTTTCAAAATTATCGCTCTTTTTTTGTTTATAGCGCAAAAAATAAAAACCGCAGAGGTAATCAAATACCACCAAAAGAAAGCTCTATTTGTGGGGAAAAAAAGGACGTCAATTTTGTTTGGGTGCGATGTCGCACGATCGCGCAATTGTCAGTTAAAGCGACGCAGCGCCGAATCGCAAAAAGCGCTCTGATCAGGAAAGGGGGTAAAATCATCCGGGGCTGAAGCGGTTAACTATATACTAACTAAGCACCTTGCCCAGCACTTGTTTCACCAGCAAAAGAAACGTAACTAGAACACAAGGGCACCACCAATCATGAGAGAGTTAAATAAACCCAATTGCATTCGAAATTTTATTCTAGGCAAAGGTTCAGTAAAACTCTTATGCTCCAGATAGATGCACTAATGATGGCCATGTAATATGTGAATCTATTTGATTCTCATCACTGTTGGTCATCGCCTGGTTCATTGACTCTATAATATTACTCTTCATACCTTTGAGACGTCCTTTGTATGAGAAGATAAGATGTCCATTTAGTTCCATGGCAGCGATTATGCTCAGCCGCTCCTCTCCTAATTAATACTTATGCTTGACAACCATTAAAGTGTTCTAATCCTGGCCGGGCATTATTCTAAATAAGGATTAATACAAGAGCTCACAATGGCATGGTGCGCAGAGGACAATGATTACACAGCCTGCATTCGATGGAAGCCCGGCCTTGGTGAAGGGTGCAGTGCAAGTTATATAGAGAACGGAGTTGGGTATTTAGATGCTGCTATAATGGCTTTCCGGGGAAATGTAATAAGCATTCTATTGATCCGGCCCTTTGATAAATGTCATTTGGAAGCGATGTTCTCTTTGGAGTCTTTTGAATGTATTTTTTAAGAACTCCAGGCAGATACATAAATGCACAATTTAGTTTACTTATGTATTCTATCAAGATTAATTAAATCATTTTTCAGTTCAGCTAGTGTAATTACCTGAAATTTGTCTTCGTCACACAACAGCTAAGGCCTCATGCACACGAGACGCTGTTAAAAGCGCGTTCAGAGGCAGTTGGACACTTTTTTCAACTGCCCCTGAACCCATTCAATGTTATCCTATGTGTCCATGTACACATTCTCGTTTTTTGGCGTTTTTAGGCAGTTGCGTTTAACCTCCTTTTTCCAGAAGCAAAAAAATGGGTTCAGACTACAGCTGGGCAATTTTCTCCAAAAAAAGAATCTGCGAGTTTAAGAGAAAAAAACTCGATTCACGATTCGAATCGAGTTTTTTTTTTTTTTTGATGGACCCCGCGCCGGTCCTGAGGAGCTGCGGGCAGGAGTCTTTAGGCGAGGCTGCGGCTTCGGCCTAGTCCACGGCATCTGGCCTCGCGGACTAGGCCGAAGCCGCGGCCTCACCTAAAAACTCCTGCCCGCAGCTCCTCAGGACTGGCGCGGTGTCAGCGCCAGTCCTGGTGAAAAAAAAAAAAATCTAAAAAATCGATTTGCGGAAAATTTGAATCGATTTGACCTCTCAACTCGATTCCAGATTCAAATCGATTTTTTCCCCAGCCCTAGTTCAGACGCAAAAGTTTTCCACGTTTCAGATGCCAAACGTGGCTAAACACAGCTAAACGTTTAGGTTTATAAGTGTTTTTAAAGGAACCCTATTTTTTGGACCAGAAAACACAGAAATATGATGGTAAACTGCAGCAGAAAATGACATTTTGCGAACCAACTTTGGGGCCCCATATCTCGGGGGCCACTTGGTGCTAGGAACCCCAAATTTGGGGCCCCAAAGTCAGGTCAGAAAATGTCATTCTCTGCTCTGCAGACGCTTCTAGACGCAAACGCGGTAAAACGCGGCTAAACGCGCCATGCAAACGCGGCAAAATGGGCATTTCTGTTCAGCAGAGTTTGCACTGGTGTTTCCTGTACATGAAGCCTAAAAGCTGGAATCAGGCTTACAGTGGTAGTGCCTGCTCTAAAAGCTAATTGGTGGGAACTTAAAGCTGAACTCCAACTTTTGATACACTTTAAATAGTTAAAATGGGGTAAGTGGTGTGGTGCCAAATCCAACTAAACCACTAAGCATTGTACTAGATAATGGTCATAAAATACATGAAAAATAAACATGTGTCTCATTTCAATTCAATATAAAAAATACCATAACAAATATAAATATCAGTGTGCTAAGTAAATGATTAAAAAGGGAATTCCACTATCATAATGTACTAAATCCATCAATAAGTATAAGCGAAAATGTTCAAGTGCCCTGCTGGGGAGTGAACCCAATTGTCAGAGCTGTAAATCCAAACAGTCCATAAATATAAAAAGTCCCATCAGATGCTGGTGGTAAGTGAGGTAAACGATTTATTGATTAAAGCGGAAGTAAAACCATCAATTTAACAGTTTCAAAAAACAGTTACACTTTTGGCATGCCAGGAATATAACTGTCACATTGGTTGTGCTCTCAACCAAACTTGCGTCACAGGCACATGACTTTCTCAAGGGGCCTTTGGGGCACATATATACTAGCGATGTATTCTAGCAATGAATTCAAAGCTTCCTCTGATTGGCTGAGTCAGAGTAGCGGGCTGATTATGTCACAACCTCTGACTCTGAAGCCAATCCGAATAAGCTTTGTATTGTATTCATTGCTAGAATATGTTGCTTTCTCTAAATCAGGGATCCTCAAACTACGGCCCTCCAGCTGTTGCAGAACTACACGTCCCATGAGGCATTGCAAAACTCTGACATTCACAGACATGACTAAGCATGATGGGAATTGTAGTTCCTGAACAACTGGAGGGCCGTAGTTTGAAGACCTCTGCTCTAAATGGCTGAGCACCGATCAGATAGACTCTAATGTGTTCCGGGTATGAGACAGGAAGGTCCGGCTCAAACCCAGAACATAGTGCTGCATGCTGTATGTAGCTTCGGCTACATACAGTTTATACAGCACATCCAGCG
Source organism: Aquarana catesbeiana (assembly GCF_042186555.1). Classification (NCBI taxonomy): domain Eukaryota; kingdom Metazoa; phylum Chordata; class Amphibia; order Anura; family Ranidae; genus Aquarana; species Aquarana catesbeiana. Next base: position 314,594,723 of record NC_133330.1, read on the forward strand.
GCCTCACACGTTAAAGAGAAAAATTTTGATACCTGGAATGCCTATAGCTGCAGCCATGATCCTGGTGTAACCACTTCAACATGAGGACATACAGTTACATCATAATGGCGTAAAGTGGTTAAAGTTCATGCTGAGCTGCGGTACATAGACAATTGGAGTGGTGAGTTGTGCTGCAGAAAAATGCAACATGTCTGCAACATCACTGCTGTTGTGCTGTGGTGTGAACATTTGTGAATACATTGAAAATAATTGGTTTTTGACATGCCTTGCAATGTTTCTGCATTGTTCTTATGCTGAAAAACACAGGTCAGTGTATCTGGTGTGAACACTTCCTTAAAGCAGAGTTAAAGTGGTTGTAACCCTAAAATAAAAAAATAAAAATGCTCCTGTCCCCTTATGATGCATGATATACAGCATAGTGCTTTTGCAGTGTTATTTGTCCCTTTCTATGTTGTACAATACCTGGTTGATTCTGCCTGTTCTTGTGTTCCCCTCTGTAATCTGAGCATGCCTATATGGCTTCTGATTAGGGATGAGCCGAACACCCCCCTGTTCGGTTCGCACCAGAACATGCGAACAGGAAAAAAGTTCGTTCGAACATGCGAACACCGTTAAAGTCTATGGGACACGAACATGAATAATCAAAAGTGCTAATTTTCAAGGCTTATATGCAAGTTATTGTCATAAAAAGTGTTTGGGGACCTGGGTCCTGCCCCAGGGGACATGGATCAATGCAAAAAAAAGTTTTAAAAACGGCCGTTTTTTCAGGAGCAGTGATTTTAATAATGCTTAAAGTCAAACAATAAAAGTGTAATATCCCTTTAAATTTCGTACCTGGGGGGTGTCTATAGTGTGCCTGTAAAGGGGCGCATGTTTCCTGTGTTTAGAACAGTCTGACAGCAAAATGACATTTTGAAGGAAAAAACTCATTTAAAACTACCCGCGGCTATTGCATTGCCGACAATACACATAGAAGTTCATTGATAAAAACGGCATGGGAATTCCCCAAAGGGGAACCCCGAACCAAAATTAAAAAAAAAAAATGACGTGGGGGTCCCCCTAAATTCCATACCAGGCCCTTCAGGTCTGGTATGGATATTAAGGGGAACCCCGGCCAAAATTTAAAAAAAAAATGACGTGGGGTTCCCCCTAAATTCCATACCAGACCCTTCAGGTCTGGTATGGATTTTAAGGGGAACCCCGCGCCAAAAAAAAAAAAAAAAAAAACGGCGTGGGGTCCCCCCAAAAATCCATACCAGACCCTTATCCGAGCACGCAACCTGGAAGGCCGCAGGAAAAGAGGGGGGGACAAGAGTGCGGCCCCCCCTCCCTCCTGAACCGTACCAGGCCACATGCCCTCAACATTGGGAGGGTGCTTTGGGGTAGCCCCCCAAAACACCTTGTCCCCATGTTGATGAGGACAAGGGCCTCATCCCCACAACCCTGGCCGGTGGTTGTGGGGGTCTGCGGGCGGGGGGCTTATCGGAATCTGGAACCCCCCTTTAACAAGGTGACCCCCAGATCCCGGCCCCCCCCCTGTGTGAAATGGTAAGGGGGTACATAAGTACCCCTACCATTTCACGAAAAAAGTGTCAAAAATGTTAAAAATGACAAGAGACAGTTTTTGACAATTCCTTTATTTAAATGCTTCTTCTTTCTTCTATCTTGCTTCATCTTCTGGTTCTTCTGGCTCTTCTGGTTCTTCTGGTTCTTCCTCCGGCGTTCTCGTCCAGCATCTCCTCCGCGGCGTCTTCTGTCTTCTTCTCCTCGGGCCACTCCGCACCCATGGCATGGGGGGGAGGCTCCCGCTCTTCTCTTCTTCTCTTCTTCTTTTCTTCTCTTCTTCTTCATTTTCTTCTCCGGGCCGCTCCGCAATCCATGCTGACATGGAGGGAGGCTCCCGCTGTGTGACGGCGCTCCTCGTCTGACAGTTCTTAAATAACGGGGGGGGCGGGGCCACCCGGTGACCCCGCCCCCCTCTGACGCACGGTGACTTGACGGGACTTCCCTGTGGCATTCCCCGTGACGTCACAGGGAAGTCCCGTCAAGTCACCGTGCGTCAGAGGGGGGCGGGGTCACCGGGTGGCCCCGCCCCCCCCGTTATTTAAGAACTGTCAGACGAGGAGCGCCGTCACACAGCGGGAGCCTCCCTCCATGTCAGCATGGATTGCGGAGCGGCCCGGAGAAGAAAATGAAGAAGAAGAGAAGAAGAGAAGAAAAGAAGAAAAGAAGAAAAGAAGAAGAGAAGAAGAGAAGAGCGGGAGCCTCCCCCCCATGCCATGGGTGCGGAGCGGCCCGAGGAGAAGAAGACAGAAGACGCCGCGGAGGAGATGCTGGACGAGAACGCCGGAGGAAGAACCAGAAGAACCAGAAGAGCCAGAAGAACCAGAAGATGAAGCAAGATAGAAGAAAGAAGAAGCATTTAAATAAAGGAATTGTCAAAAACTGTCTCTTGTCATTTTTAACATTTTTGACACTTTTTTCGTGAAATGGTAGGGGTACTTATGTACCCCCTTACCATTTCACACAGGGGGGGGGCCGGGATCTGGGGGTCACCTTGTTAAAGGGGGCTTCCAGATTCCGATAAGCCCCCCGCCCGCAGACCCCCACAACCACCGGCCAGGGTTGTGGGGATGAGGCCCTTGTCCTCATCAACATGGGGACAAGGTGTTTTGGGGGGCTACCCCAAAGCACCCTCCCAATGTTGAGGGCATGTGGCCTGGTACGGTTCAGGAGGGAGGGGGGGCCGCACTCTCGTCCCCCCCTCTTTTCCTGCGGCCTGCCAGGTTGCGTGCTCGGATAAGGGTCTGGTATGGATTTTTGGGGGGACCCCACGCCGTTTTTTGTTTTTTTTTTGGCGCGGGGTTCCCCTTAAAATCCATACCAGACCTGAAGGGTCTGGTATGGAATTTAGGGGGAACCCCACGTCATTTTTTTTTTTTAAATTTTGGCCGGGGTTCCCCTTAATATCCATACCAGACCTGAAGGGCCTGGTATGGAATTTAGGGGGACCCCCACGTCATTTTTTTTTTTTAATTTTGGTTCGGGGTTCCCCTTTGGGGAATTCCCATGCCGTTTTTATCAATGAACTTCTATGTGTATTGTCGGCAATGCAATAGCCGCGGGTAGTTTTAAATGAGTTTTTTCCTTCAAAATGTCATTTTGCTGTCAGACTGTTCTAAACACAGGAAACATGCGCCCCTTTACAGGCACACTATAGACACCCCCCAGGTACGAAATTTAAAGGGATATTACACTTTTATTGATTGACTTTAAGTATTATTAAAATCACTGCTCCTGAAAAAACGGACGTTTTTAAAACTTTTTTTTGCATTGATCCATGTCCCCTGGGGCAGGACCCAGGTCCCCAAACACTTTTTATGACAATAACTTGCATATTAGCCTTTAAAATTAGCACTTTTGATTTCTCCCATAGACTTTTAAAGGGTGTTCCGCGGCATTCGAATTTGCCGCGAACACCCCAAATTGTTCGCTGTTCGGTGAACTTGCGAACAGCCAATGTTCGAGTCGAACATGAGTTCGACTCGAACTCGAAGCTCATCCCTACTTCTGATCCATGATGGTGGGGTAAATTCACATGGCTCTGTCATCCTGCTGTGTATTCTGCATCTCCTAAACTCCCCCTCCATCTCTCCCTGTCATGTCTGTAGTCTGTGTGAAGCCAATCTCCTCCCTGCCCCTCCCTTCCTGTCTTGATTGAGTATTCTGCTGCAGCTGCTCCTCCCCCTGTTTGTAAAGTGGTTGTAAAGTCACATTTATTATATTCTGTTATCCTCTCCATTTTAGGAATATATTAAATACAGTGTATGCGTTTTTTTTTTAAATTGTAATGCTAAATATCTTCGTTAAAACCACAAGATCTCATAAAACGCCCTCAACTGGGATCTATACACTGCGCCACAGATAAAATAAAAAAATAAATAAAACTAAATATAAACAAGCAGCCACTTTCAGAAAACACAGTATATAACAGAATTTACCAAATATCAATGAATAGAGATAAATTCTACCTAGCGCTGAGGTAGAACACCTATGGTTACACACCAAATAATTATAATGTGCAAAATAAGAAAGAGTCCGTAAATAAAACTTGGTACAGCAGGATCTATGGGCCAACAGTTGATATCTTGATCTGACACCACACCGCGTAAACAAGCGTGTCTCCACTCCCCAGTTAGATGTAAACTCACCAGAGAGTAATGCTTCACACTCTCGTGTTTCGGCAAACAAGCGGTAAACCACCTCAGGGTTCAAATAGATTCCATCAGTGCACGTTCCCCAACGGACAGGACGAAGGTATGACGAAGCGCGTCGGGATGTGGCTGTACTTCAACCAGAAGTGACATTCACGCACCACCGGAAGTGGCGATCCGTGTGTTTTGAACTATTAGGTCAGGTGAGAGGTGACACATACCCTATGTCCGCCGTGACGCGGTATTTCTGGCGTCTCTACCATTTTAATACGATATTAATGTGCCTGTTTGTGAGTATATTTTCATCAGGCTATGGCTTTAATAAATGCTTTTAATTGATTTGACGATATCACACTATTTGGGGTCTCATTTCTCCTATATATTATCCGCTAGGGAACGTGCACTGATGTAATCTATTTGAACCCTGAGGTGGTTAACTGCTTGTTTGCCAAAACATGAGAGTGTGAGGCATTACTCTCTGGTGAGTTTACATCTAACTGGGGAGTGGAGACATTCTTGTTCACACGGTGTGGTGTCAGATCAAGATATCAACTGTTTGCCCATAGATTCTGCTGTACCGAGTTTTGTTTATGGACTTTTTCTTATTTTGCGCATTATCACTATTTAGTGTGTAACTATAGGTGTTCTACCTCAGGGCTACTGTTTACCTCTATTCATTGATATTTGGTAAATTGTGTTAAATATATTTTTTGCCCAGCTCTGCTGTGTGGTCACATGTCCTACCTCCGCTAGCTTGCATAAGTCAGAAGGGAATCTTGGCCCCTCCCACTGTACTCCTTAGATCAAGAAGGAAAACAAAGAGAAGACATGTGACCACACAGCAAAGTTGGGCAAAGGAGGTATTTAGCATTACAATTTTTAAAAAAAACACACGCACTGTATTTAATATGTTCCTAAAACAGAAAGGGTAAAAGAATATAATAAATGTGACTTTACAACCACGTTAAAGTCTTCCAGATAAAAAAAATCCTCAACAGTAGTCTGAATATAACTTAACAAGGGGAGTCAAACAAGAATAAAAACTTTACAATCTCACTTGTTTTCATGCAGGGCTGCCACTTGCACGGCACCCTGCTTGAGTGCACAGTACTACTCTTCTTCTGTGCGGGCATTCATGTCCTATGATGCATGGTGCTTGGCACCCAGTAAAGCAGGCCAGAAATTGGTGTAAAGAAGGAGACAGGGAGAGAGCAATAGTGCTGTAAAATACTCTGTGTCTCTTTTATACACTTGCAGATCTGACGAGCCTCCCTCTATGGACTGCTGTTAAAGCAGAAAGTCGGCGGTCCACAGGGAGGAGAAACCATGGCAGTGTAGTCTAGGATGAGTTGGCATAGCCTACCAGTAGTTCTCCCTGTAGCAGGCATTATGGTGGTTACATTCCAAGCTTCATGAAGGCATGGAGCTTGAACAAGGTCTGGGGTGTGGTGGTAGATCATGGAGCAAGGGATCCTGAGGAGCTGGCCTGGGGTTTCTGGTAAAGCTCAGATTTTCCACCGAAAATGAAAAGAGGGAGGCAGGAGAGCCCTTGGAGTGTAGTAGATTAATTCAAAACAAGAATGCAGTGCTTCCACAATAAAAGGAAAAAGGTCAAAATGGACTTACAACTGTTGAGGCTGCAGTCACCAAACTATGGGGGAAAATACGGCCTTCCTAGCCTGCAGGTGGAGAAAACCTGTTTCCATGCGGGGTCAGTGTGGTCACTCTCTATGCCTTGGACATTCCCATCGTGAGTACTCTAAGGGGTTTCCCAAGTGGGTGAACAAAGTAGTAGTAGACTCAGAGCAAAAAGGGACCGTAGGTAGTTAGATTCGCAGAGGCACCCGATGAGGTTGTTTAAAGGATAGGCACGAGTCGTCTGCTATAGTAGCTACATGTGATCCACCAAGATGACATCACTGCCACAAGCTTTACACCAATTTTATCACCTTGACCTAAGAAAGTGGCAATTTAAAGCCACAAAACACATTTTATTTGGTGAAAAAAGGCAATTGGATGTTTACCTAAAGCAGACGACTCGTACCCATCCTTTGAATAAACACATTAGGCACCTCTGCCAGTCGAACTGCCTACAGGCCCTTTTTGTGCTGACTCTTTCTATTACTATGGAGCTTGAACGTAGCTATTGGAAATCTTTATTATTTTTTTTTCAATTCCTGCTTCCACCGTAGGGACTTCACAGGTAATTAACAATTCCCTTCACAGTCAGCTAAAAAAAAATTTTGAGGGTCTAGATACACATTAGCAAATACAATAGAGATTCTTTCCTCAATTTCTGCCCCCATGACTCCATAGGAAGTTAGGGAACTGTCTCCAACAAAAACCTGACAACTATTATAACCCTTCCTCACTCTATTAAAAGAAACTGTTTTGGAGTTACCCTTTAATGTCTGATTAACATAAGTGGTTTTAGGTTGAGCAGCCCTACCTAAACCTACTATACTTGCTAACATGAGCCTGATCTACACACACACAGGGAAGGGATTGTGAAAAGAACTGTGCAGATTAGAGATTTACCTGCAGAAATCTGGAGGAACCATCCCGTACACATTGATTGTATTGCAGAGTTCTAATGCTATGGACATGGTGAACCATCCGGTACTGAGCCAAGTATTTGAGATCTTCCTGAAAGGCAATAATAGACAGACATTACTTTCTATTGTTAACATAAAACCTACTTAGAGGGAAGAACTACAGAGATACAGCTAGTCTTGTGAATAACCATCCTTATTTCAGATTATTATATATATATTTTTTTAAAACAGGTAAATTTACTCAAAAAGAATGAGTACAGTAACAATAAACAGTGGCAAATACCTTCGTCATACAGTGAAAACATTACAACAGATTGTACGGGTCACAATGACATAGTGGTCCATAAGAACATATACAATGCATTAGTAAGACCATACGAGTAACCTTCTTGGGAGGGGGGCAAGGAAGATGGGAGATAAGGGCAGGGGAGTATGATTACCAGGGGAAGAGTACGGAGGGGTAAGAGGGGAAACAAGTAACTGAAAAGCTATCAGGATTCCAGCACCAGGGGAGAGGATGGATTGAAGGTCATCCAACCACCTGGTATTTTAAGAAATTTACAGTGTTACTGTTACATCTCAAGCTTTAACCTATGATTCCCAGATCTTAGTAAATTTCCTAAGGCAATTTCATCCCAAATAAATAAGCTTATAAGAAGTGGCAGAACATTGTTGACCACGGATCCCCACTGTTGCACCGTGGAAGGATCTGATACCTTCCATTTGGCAAGATCAGATTGATTTTTGATAATGAGGTCCAAGAGGGACATTTGTCTCCATTTTATTGAACAGTTTCCGGCCCCCTGGGGCCTGCATGTTATGTCCCAATAATTAAATGCCAAACACAGTGTGGATTCTAGAATTGGAGAAGAGGCTAGTCACATGACCTCCTGATGTTTAATTCCCCTCCCCCTTTCCAATCATTTTCATAGCACTCTGCTGTCTTTGGTGTCCAGAAACTAGTGGAGAACTAACCACATTTGTAAAGCACATCATTGTGGCAAAACCATACTGCTGCATTTTTAATGGACTCCAAGGCTGATGTCAGATGAGTGACTCTGCCCTTAGTGATCCTACCATTGCTGAAATCGCCAGTGATTGGATTGCTAATGCTGCGTACACACGAGCGGACTTTTCAGCATCAAAGGTCTTTCCGATGGACTTTCAACGGCGTTACGACGGATTTTCGAACGACCGGATTTGCCCACACACGAACGGACTAAAGTCCGGTCGAAAGTCCGTTGGTTTGAACGTGATGATGTACGAAGGGACTAGAATAAGGAAGTTCATAGCCAGTAGCCAATAGCTGCCCTGGCGTCCTTTTTTGTCCGTTGGACTAGCATACAGATGAACGGATTTTTCGACCGGACTCGAGTCCGTCGGAAAGATTTGAAACATGTTCTAAATCTAAAGTCCGTCTGATTTTCGACAGAAAAAGTCCGCTGAAGGTCCGATGAAGCCCACACACGGTCGGGTTGTTCGACGGATTTGTTCCGTCGGACCAGCCCGGTGGAAAAGTCCGGTCATGTGTACACGGCTTTAGAGGCTTTTTGTTTTCCCTGTGGAATCACTCCCTCTGTTGAGTTGTTTCTGTTGTAGCAAATTAGATTTAATGGCGTTCAGGCCAGTGACAGAGCCACATCTTGCTGCATCTGGCTAGAGAAGGAATGATTGCATAGGGAAAGAAGGCAGTCTCTTTAGCGATCCTGTTGCTGGTGCTTTGTTTCTAGTGGCAGAATCGTCTGTCTGATGTCAGCCAAAGTGTTTGAAGGGAGAACTGCTTGTTGTCCACACCAACCAGTCAGATTGTTCCTTGCATTCTCCCATTATGCATTCTGGTTACAATAGACAACAAACTTATTTATTTCAGTTACTTATATAGCACCATCAATTTATGCAGTGCTTTACATATACATTGTACATTCACATCAATCCCTACCTTCAAGGAGCTTACCATCTAAGGTCCCTAACTCACATTCATACATACTAGGGACAATTTAGACAGGATCCAATTAACCTTCCAGCATGTCTTTGGAGTGTGGGAGGAAACCGGAGTACCCGGAGGAAACCCACGCAGGCAAAAGGAGAACATGCAAACTCCAGGCAGGTAGTGTCGTGGTTGGGATTCGAACCAGCGACCCTTCTTACTGCTAGGTGAAAGTGCTACCCACTACACCTCTGTACCGCCCTAAACTGAATTCTTTTACACATGGCCAATCTGACTATCACTTACATTAGGGAAGTATTTATAGACAAGAGAGGGATACAAGAGTTTAAAATTTTGGAGTGTAAAGATGGAGATTTAAAGGACAAACATGCCAAGAGAGAACTATATGGGCTGCCACTGCGGATCTCCTTCTTAAAAAATCCGCTTGCCGAACTTCCATGTATGCTTGTTCTCTGGTTTAAATACTCACTGACCCAGGACAAGCATTCTGCACATAAAGTCTGTATACTTGTTCGGCATCAGAAAGTACTAAGACCAGAAGATTAAGATGGCAGCCAGGCAATAAGTGCTTTCAGAAGGAGGTTAGTATGAGCAGCCTGTGTATTTCCTTGAGGCTGGGTTCACACCAGCGCCGCATGTGGCTCACAGCAGGGGTCTGGTGCAAGCTGGTTCACCATTTCAGGTCTGATTTCAGCCCGAATTTTGGGCTGAATTCGGACCTGAAAAGGACAAAAAGATGCACCAACGGACCCGCTGCGGAGATATGTGAACTGGCTCCATAAAGAGCCAGTCAAAATCTCCTGCTATTGCGAATTGGATGCGTGGAATCCGCATCCAATCCACGCATCCAATTCGCTATGGTATGAACCCAGCCTCATGGCAGGGTTCCTTTTCTTTTAAAACTTTTGTGTTATATCAAACAATGCAAATGTGCTCTTGTATTTAAATTGGAATTAAAAATACAATTTCAACCTGTTATATCTTCAGACACCTCTGACTCTGTAGCTACAATTTTCTTTGAATCTGATGTTACTATATCTTTCCAGGCATGCTCCTACTACTGGGTGTCCATTTTGTTCTTTACACACTGGAGCTCCAGCGGCAAAGTGTAAAATAAAATAATTGGTTGGGGCCCGATAAAGTATGGTAATGAATTGTGCGCAGGATGAAAGAATGGATTCCATAACAAATACAAACCAAATATGTCACTAATAGAAAAGTTGTAAACCTGAAGGTGAAGGGAAACTTGTCATTGTTACCCACCATGGCCAAGACTCTGATCCAGAGGTTGTCCCTGTCCCCCGACTCTTCATCACCAGTTCCTGTCACTGTTTGAGATGGTGTAGAGGTGCACTTTGGCCTGCAGCTAGCACTGCCTGTGGAAATTTTGGCAAAACTTGCCTGTGCCTTCAGTTGCAGGTCTAAACTGTGCCCAGCACAAGCTTACAGGTTCACTTAAATCCCACCTATTGCTGTAGCAACTGGAAACAAATATTTTAAGCTGTACTGATCTTTTGGCCCCATGATGTCCAGCCTTAAGAATGCTATTTCACTTCAGCGCCCTAATAGAAGGAACATCTCTGTAGGCATTTTTTTCTATCTAGAAGAGACTTCAAGAAACCTTGCTTTGACAGAGGTATGCAGTTGACCATCGCTGACTTTCTCTTGAATGAAGACACTGAGCTATGTCAAGCACTGAAGCCAGAAGTCCTAATCTGCATATTTGTCCCAGGCCAACCACAGAGAAAAAACTACAGCCATTGCATCAACATTACACCTGGCAACATGACAACTGGCACTTTCAGCAAAGGATTTCTTGATTCTTGCTATATTGTGGGAGGTGTTTGGATAGGCAATGCCGTTAAAGTTTATCAGAAGGTGTAAAGGGCTGTGCAGAATTAGAAAACGTGTATCAGAAGCCAAAACTTTTTCATACAGATAGTAGAGTATGGAAGCGTTTATTGCTGTCTGTACTACCAGTACCGGATTTATAAGAGGGCAAAAGCGGTGTAGCACCCTCTAGTGTGCTACTAGTGTTAGTGCAGGCATATTTATGTTATGACTCATGATTAGTTTGTGAGTCTGAAATTGGGTCAGGGTTTACTGCAGGTAGGGCTGGATGACACACAGAGGCAGGTCTCTGGTACCTCCCCCTGGATCTGGAAGTTTGGAGAAACTTCTAGAAGTTAGTGGGAGGAGGCTGGAGGGACTGATCTACATACTTGAGGAAACTCGGCCAATCCCCAGGCAGAATGCTCTGGCAGATTGGCTAGGTCAGCCGTTTAAATATGGTGGAGCCATGCCAGCAGGGGAGTCGGGTGGAAAATGGAGTGCTGAGGAGATTGTCGGTCGCCTAGGAGGGGCCCCTGTGTCTGAAGGGGGCTCTGCCTCCAGGCTTGGCTTGAGCAAGCTTGGGAAGATCCTGACAGCATTATGGTTTGAAAGGAATCTTGCCGGAGGAGCAGCAGGGAGCAAAGAGGACAGAGTAAGTACATTAGCACACCAAAGTATTCACAAGGGGAGATACTGCCACATGTAGTAAACCTCTCAGGAGGACAGTGCTGTGCTTAACCCTTCCTATCCCTTGCCCTGGGGGATCTTTGGAACAGCTAGGTGGGCTGGAGGACATGCAGCCCAGTGGGCTGGTGCTTTCTGCAGGCAGTTTCTATGGAGTTGAAGATACTCCTGAATGCAGCTTAAAACACACTGTGCTATTTTCTAGAAGGGACTGAGAGTTCATAGTCGTTAAGGGGATTTTGCTATTGATCACCAAAGACTGTTGGAGGTCAGGAGGGAGAACAGTCAAGGATTTTTGTACATAGGGAGGAAGTTGTCCCCATTCATCGTTTTCAGTCAAGTAGGGGCATCCCATAACCCCTTTACCCCATCAAAGTTATCACCCAACAAATTAAATTCAAAATACTTTCAACAACTTACAAAGCCATCCACAACTCGGCCCCCAGCTATATCACTAACCTAGTCTCAAAATACCAACCAAATCAATCTCTACATTCCTCCCAAGACCTCCTTCTCTCTAATTCCCTTGTCACTTCCTCCCATGCTCGCCTCCAGGACTTTTCCAGAGCCTCTCCCATCCTCTGGAACTCCCAATCTGTCCAACTATCTCCTACTCTGTTTGCTTTTAGACAATCCCTGAAACTCTTCTCTTTAGAGAAGCCTACACACCTAACAACTGTACTTTTATTTTATCCATCAGATCACCCCCTACAGTTATTACCTTTTGTATTACTTGACCCTCTCTCCTAAATTGTAAACTCTAATGAGCAGGGCCCTCTGATTCCTCCTGTATTGATTTGTATTGTAACTGTAATGTCTGCCCTCATGTTGTAAATCGCTGCGCAGACTGCTGGCGCTATATAAATCCTGTATAATAATAATAATAAATCTGGCCCTGTGTGCCACCACTCAGGAGATGCACCCTCTCTATTTGTCCTGGTAATAGCAAATCCAGAAATGTACAGTTTGTCATCAGAGGAGGAATTGAGAAGATATACTATATTGCCAAAAGTATTGGGACGCCTGCCTTTACACGCACATGAACTTTAATGGCATCCCAGTCTTAGTCCGTAGGGTTCAGTATTGAGTTGGCCCACCCTTTGCAGCTATAACAGCTTCAACTCTTCTGGGAAGGCTGTCCACAAGGTTTAGGAGTGTGTAGAGAAGGGCTGGCTCGCAGCCTACGCTCTAATTCACCCCAAAGGTGTTTTATCGGGTTGAGGTCAGGCCAGTCACGTTCCTCCACCCCAAACTCACCATTAAAGTCCATGTGCGTGTAAAGGCAGGTGTCCCAATACTTTTGGCAATATAGTGTAGCTTCCAATGGGAACTCTTATTTCAGTAACAGCTGTCTAAGAGGAGACAGTTGCGGCTTTTTCTTACTATATCCAAAACAAAAAATGTGCTTTGACATAAAGAAATGATGTAAGGAACTCAGATTCATATTTTACCCCAGGGTAGAAAGCAAATTAGCAACTGTACCAACCCCTGTTCTATCAGATAATCTGCAGTTCGGTGGTTATAGCCAGAAGCTCTGCCATGTTGCGGCCCCGTTGTCTCACAGCTTGGCTGGATGGATGGAGAGAGGTCGGTAAACGTTTCTGCAATCTGATGCTTTTCTCCTAATAACACTTAAACACTAGATAGTGGCCTGCCTTTCCCATCACCATCCAAATTACAGGGATTCACAGAAAAATGCTAAGTCCATCTCAAAAAGCATGTATTACCTAATGTTTGAACACTGTAATTACAGCGCCTGAAAGAGATCTGGAGCACATTACTAACCAGACTCAAAACAAAATTCTCTATATGAATTGTTCTGGGTGGGGAAATGAGAATACTGTGAGCTGTGAGAATAATATAGGGACACTTCAGGCATTAAGTAAAGTCAAGCAAAGAGCTGCCAGTCACCACTGCCAGTCAGTGCATTTTCCCTGAGACCTATTGGTGCCTAAATCCAGCCCCAATTGTTTTATATTAGGCTAGAGTAGAGAAGCGTTACAATCTCAGTTGTTTTTTATATAGAAAAATAGAGGTAGATAGCGCTGAATCCAAAATTGGTTCAGCTCCATAGTGTAAGGATAAGTTCATACTGTGAAGCACAATGACTCTGGTTAAGCAGCTCTCCAACATGAAGGGGCCTTAACTGGTTCCCGACCGCACTATAGCCGAAAGATGGCTACAACGTGGTCCACTAGTTCTGGGAGGGCGTCCTTTCAGAACCCAGCAGGCCTCCTGTGGTGCACATTGGGCATGCTCTGTGATTGCTGTGTCCTTCAGACGCAGAGGATCACAGATCGCAGTAAAGGGCCAATCACAGCGGCTTACCATGTGCTTAGCTGTGCCCAATCATAGCTGATCAAATTGTAAACAGACTTATCAGTTATTGACAGTCCTTTCCTCACATGCTGTGTCTGTGGGAGTGAAGGAGAGCCGTTAACCAGCAAGCCTGTCAGCCATAGGTGTGCGCACAGAGTGTGCTGGGTATGCCTGGGCACACCCTAATCATACCCTGATCACCCCATGTGCATTAGCATTATCCAGGTGTGGCACCAGTAGCCAGTGTAAATGCCCCAATTATATTAAAGGCTAGGTTCAATTACAGGAACACACTACACTCGTATGTAGAGTGTAGCATAATATGCTCCCAATCAACTGTCTCCCACCATCAGAGCCTCCTTCATGTGGCAGCAGGTGGCGTTCATGTGTGTTTGAGTTTTGGGGTGCACACCCTAATGCAATAGGCTGCGCACTCCTATGCTGTCAGCACACCGTTTACACTGATAATCAGAGTATTGATCATCAGTACAGTCCCATCAGTGCCAATCAGTGCTGCCTATCCATGCCTCCTCACCAGTGCCCATCCGTACCTCCTCATCAGTGCTAATCAGTGCCTCCTCATCAGTGCCAATCTGTGCCTCCTCATCAGTGCCAATCAGTACCTCCTCATCAGTTCCCATCTGTACCCCCTCATCAGTTCCCATCTGTGCCTCCTCATCAGTGCCCATCTGTGCCTCCTCATCAGTGCCAATCTGTGCCTCCTCATCAGTGCCAATCTGTGCCTCCTCATCAGTGCCAATCAGTGCCTCCTCATCAGTTCCCATCTGTGCCTCTTCATCAGTGCCAATCAGTGCCTCCTCATCAGTTCCAATCAGTGCCTCCTCATCAGTGCCAATCAGTGCCTCCTCATCAGTTCCCATCTGTGCCTCTTCATCAGTGCCAATCAGTGCCTCCTCATCAGTGCCAATCTGTGCCTCCTCATCAGTGCCAATCAGTGCCTCCTCATCAGTTCTCATCTGTGCCTCTTCATCAGTGCCTATCAATGCAGCCTCATCAGCGCACATCAGTGAAGAAGAAAAATTACCATGTGAATGCTAGAATGTGCAGGGAGAACAAGAGCACCACATCAAATGTTTAGGAGCCCAAGAATATTACTTTCTTTAACCCATTGGGGTAGATTTACTAAAACCATTGCATGCAGAATCTGGTGCAGCTGTGCATGGTAGCCAATCAGCTCCCAACTTCAGCATCAAAACCTGGAAGCTGATTGGTTTCTATGCAAAGCTGCAGCAGATTTTGCACTGTCCAGTTTTATGAAATCTCTCCCATTGTGTTTTGAAGGCTATACAACTCTCCCTTTATTAAAGTGATTGTAAAGGTTTTTTCTTTTTTTTTTTCTTTTAATAACAAACATGTTATACATATCTGCTCTGTGAAAGGGTTTTGCACAGAGCAGCCCCGATCCTCTGGGGTGCCCCAGTGGCGCTGCTGGCTCTTCCTCTTTATCGGGCTCCCCCTCGGAGAGCCGCTTTCCATGGGGACACCCATACGCGTGCGCTCACGAGACCCGCTGCTGCGCTCCATTGACACAGACAGCAGGACTCGCTTCCGTGTCACTGGATTTGATTGACAGCCGCTATCCAATGAGGATGGAGACAGCGGCTGGAGTGGCTGGAACAGATGGGCTGGGGTAAGAAAAAGGGGGGGCTCTGGGGGGCAGCTGCAGCGCAGAAGGTTTTGGACCTTAATGCATAGACTTTACAACCCCTTTAAGGCTTCAAGTGGAAGGTCAGTCAAACACTAGCTATACTTAAACCTGCTCCCACCCCCATTCCAAGCATATTCTAACCACTGTGTAAAGGAAAGATGTGTATACTTACCTAATCTAAGGGTGTTGCTGGTCTGGTCACATGGTCAGCTTCCAGCCCCGCTTTCAGTGTAGAGGAGGGACAGCTGACAACGGCTGCCCCACAGTAAGCCTATAGGTGACATGACTGCATAGACATTGCAGCTGCTGTCGGCGATCTCTCCTCTTCACTGAAGCCGACCGATGGAGCGATCATGTGACTGGACCAAAGCGCCCTCAGAATAGTCAAGTATAGATTTCCTTCCTTTACAGGGTAGCTAAAATAGGCTTATGCCCTGTACACACGAGCGGAAATTCTGCCAGCAAATGTCCGATGAGAGCTTTTGGTCCGAAAATGCGATCGTGTGTATGCTCCAATGTTTCTCAATTTTTCGGTCGGAAAAAGTTCAGAACGGAAATTCCGGTCGTCTGTACCAATTCCGACATGCAAAATTCCTACGCATGCTCGGAAACAATTCGACGCAAGCTCGGAAGCATTGAACTTCATTTTCTTAGCTCGTCGTAGTGTTGTACATCACCGCGTTCTTGGCGGTCGAAAGTTCAGCTAACTTTTGTGTGACCGTGTGTATGCAACCCAACCTTGAGTGGAATTCCGTCGGAAAAACCATCCAAGATTTTTCCAACGGAAATTCCGCTCAAGTGTATGTGGCATTAGAATTGGGATGGGAGTTGTTTTACTTCTAGTTAGTATTTGAATGGACTTCTGCATAAAAGCTGAACTCTGGGCAGAAAAACCTTCATTTAAATATATTCCTAAATAGCCACAAAGGATATTAATTTCTTTACTTAACCGCTTGCTGACGCACTATAGCCGAATGACGACTACAGCACGGTCATCCAGTTCTGGGAGGGCATCTATTGACATCCTCCAAGAACCACTCCCCCGAACGCCCCCTGTGGCACGCATCAGGGGCGCTCTGTGATCGCTGTGTCCTTCAGGATGGTCAGGAAGTCAAGTGAGGGCAAGATGGCCCCCATTGGGCTCTATGCTCTTGGAGGACCGGAGCAACCTCTGATGTCACTCCCGATTCACAGGCATAAACAAATGATTTTATTTATTTTTTTAACTCATAATGTCAAAACATTTTTTCTTTCTTTTGCTTTTAAAGGTAAATGAGAGATGTGGGGTCTTTTTAACCCCAGAGCTCTCAATAAAGAGAACCTGTCATGCTTATTTCTCTTACAAGGGATCATCAACAAAATAAATAAAAGGAGAGTGTAAAAATAAAAAATAAAAGTAAAATAAATAAGAAAAATAAATAAATACTTTAAAGCGCCCCCATCCTGCCTTACTCACGCGCAGAAGCAAACTCATACATAAGTCACACCCACATATGTAAATGTGTTCAAACCACACATGTGAGCTATCGCCGCGATCCTTAGAGCGAGAGCAATAATTCTAGTGCTAGACCTCCTCTGTAACTCTAAACAGATAACAAATTTTAAAGCATCACCTATGGAGACTTTTAAAGCAGAGTTCCGCCGAAAAAAAATAACTAAAAGTCAGCAGCTACAAGAAGTGTAGCTGCTGACTTTTAATAATCAGACACTCATATGTCCCACGGTCCAGCGATGCGGGCGTACCAAGCCCCGCTCCTCTCCCCCTCCTCTTCATGTCACCGGCATTCTTATTGCTTCACAGCCAGGCACGCACTGCTCATGCGTGAGCCACACTGCGCGCTGTGAATGGCGGGGCAAACTTCTGGGACCTGTGACGTGTCCCAGAAGATTGCAGGGAGGGAGGGGGGAGAGGCGATCTTCCTTCCAGCGACGCGAAGCCCCGGGAGGAAGTGGGAGCTGGGTGTCTCTAAAAAGAGGGTATCCGCTCCTCTCCAAAAAATTGACATGCCAAATGTGGCATGTCAGGGGGTCACCTTCTCTTAAAGCGGAAGTTCTATTTTTGGGTGGAACTCTGCTTTAAGTAACGTAGTTTGTCGCCATTCCAGGAACGTGCACAATTTTAAAGCATGACATGTTAGGTATCTATTTACTCATCGTAACATTATTTTTCACATTATACAAACAAATTGGGGTACCTATTGTGTTTTTTTTTTTATTTTATTTATTCATTAAAGTGTATTTTTTTGCTAAAAAATTGCGTTTGAAAGACTGCTGTGCAAATACAGTATGACATAAAATATTGCAACGACCGCCATTTTATTCTCTAGGGTCTCTGCTAAAAAAATATATATAATGTTTGGGGGTTTTAAGTAATTTTCTAGCAAAAAATACTAATTTAATCGTGTAAACAAAAAATTTCAGAAAAGGCCTGGCCAGCAAGTGGTTTAATATTTATATTCAATAAATGTGGAGTTTTGTAACCAAAGAACCAAACCGACCTTTCAGTTTAAATTAGGTGCAGCAGGTACATCAAAACCAGAGCTGGGAAATGTCTTATAATATGTCTTCTTTAGCCATAGCCATGTAGAAAAATCTGTGCTAAGGAAGTAAAGGGTCATTTTGCCATTGGGGAGGGGGCAGTAAAATATTGGCAGGGCTTCTAGCCATTTCTTGTCCTTTCTAAACTGTTAAAGAATAATGCCAGACATTCCCCATACATTGTGAGCCCTGCAGCGATATCTCTGGTTCTATCTAGTAAATTATTGATTACATTAACCAGTTGCATGCCAGCCTGTATATACTTCTTCATTCCCAGGCCATTTGTCAGTTTGTCTCTGACACTTTATCAAAATTGTATTTCAATTTTTTTAGACCAATAGAGCTCTCTTATGGCAATTTTTAATTACAACTGGGTTTCTCATTTTTTTACTATATAAAAGGAATTTTGGGCTTGCTTATATTTGCCATTCATTTCTTTACCTTTAATAAATAGATCCAGCAATCAATGGTAGTCACTGGTTCCTCTATCATCTTCAATTAGCTTTTCTCTTACCATATCCGCTATCCTGTATGAATTTATTGTTGTAGCACTTGTTTGTAAATCTCTTTCCAATTACATCAGCTTGGTTCAAGAAGTTTGTACAATTTCGCCTCAGGCGCATTAGCAGACCCTTAGGTATATTGACCAACCAGGGATCGTGTTGACAACTCGATAAGAAGGAAAGCAGTGCACAATCTGAGTGTAGTATATTAACAGATTTATTTGGTGAAATGACAAATGGCAACTCACATTGTGACAGTTTAAATCAGGCTCATCACATAGTAAGGGCTTCCGATGGACAGTCTCACAACAACCTCAGACCAAGATAGGAGTACTGGGTGGATGGATATACCTGCAGGACCAAGATAACACCCCCCGAGGGGCATCAAACTAATTGCAGTAATAATCATACTGAGAAATACTTGTAAATTAGTAACTTACATGGCAAGAAGAAATGGCACTTTGTATGTAACCCGTGAGCGGTCGACTCTTGCATCTGGAATGGGGATAGTCTTCCTACAACTTACAGCCTGGAAAGTCCGGTTGTCAGGCTGGATGACAGCTTAGAAGAGGAAGTGGAAAACAACAAGATGGCAGAGAGCTTTTTGTGGGATGCAGAGCAGACCAGAAGTGATGTCATCTGGATGTCGGGGGGCGGAGCTATACATTTCAAGGCCGCCCAAGCCTCTTTCTCAAGCTTGAGCTCTATACTACACTCAGAGTGCGCACTGCTGTTCTTCTTATCTGTTTGCCTAGAAATATTTCATTCCAGTGGCGGCCTTTTTTGGGGGGGGGGGTGGTAAACAACCACCCCCCCGGGCAGCTGGCGACTCTTAACCAGCACCCCCTCTCCACCCTGCCCACTCGCCCCCGATCGCTATCTTCCGATCTGTCCGGCAGTTACCCCATCTAGGTGGTGGGTGGCGGGCGTCTGGCTGCGGTTCAGGCAGTGGGTGGTGGGTGGCGAGCTGTAGGTCAGGCAGCGGGTGACGAGCGGCGAGCTGTGGGTCAGGCAGCGGCTCCTGTGTCTTCTCCTAGATCATGACAGCTTCCGCTGTGCGTCTCTTCTCTCCTCCTGCTAGGCATAGAATGGGACCGCCTGTCCTTTCAGCCGATCGGGTGACCGGGAGGAGGAGCAGTGTGTAAATAACAAATATTAATTCGCTATCATCACACAACTGAGTGGGCTTCCGGTGCAGTGCTCTGCGCCCAGAGCCCACTCTTTTTTAAAGCCTATTAGAGCCTCTAGCTCTAATCACATTCTTCACAAAAACACCCACCCCCCCATTGGAATCCATGCGTCTGCCGTCCCCGATCATGGATAGGGCGGGAGGCGCTCATGCGCCCCTAATGCACGGGCCACCACTCCTTCAGTCTCTTCAGAGGTGCTGCATCGGGTGTATTGATATCGCGGGAAAGTTACCCTGAATGCTCCAATTGGACTGTATTTGAATTTCTTGCTGTTCTGCATAGATATTTATGTACACACAACACTTATTGCGCCATATACCCGATTACTACTGTATCGTGTTGACACCTGCCCGTTGGTATATAGCTGTTTCGATCCACAACCTTAAAATGTGCCTTGGTTATTATGTTATTGCTTTCTAGCTTAATTTCCAAGTTTATCTTCTCTCTGTTGATATCCCATAACAATCGTGTAATATATCATTACTGTTCAAAGTCAGAAGGAATTGTTGTCTCCTCTCCACGTGAGGCTTACAACGTCATCTTTTATAACAGGCCAGTTCCTATTGATAAATAGCCTCCTCTTCCCACTGGGACATAAAAAATGTTGGTCACACTTGGTGCAAATTTTTGGCGCCCATGGCTATGCCAATCTTTTGCTTGTAAAATTCCCAATTGTACCAAAAATAGTTATTTTTCAAGCAGAAATCAAGGCATTTTATCAAGTACTTCCTCTGCTTGCATTTTAGTTTGCTAAATTCTCTCGACACCAATTTTGTGCCTTCTAATGCTCCTTGGAGATTGATTATTGTGTAGAGGGATGCTTCGTCCACCATAGCTAACAACAATGGGCCTTCTTCCACCTGTGTATTTTCCATCAGTTGTAGTACATGTTTCGTCATGTAAATGCGCCTTAATTTTCTGTACAATTGGTTGGAGAAAACCATTGATGCATTGTCCCATTATGGCTGTGATTGAATTAATGTCATTTACCATGGGCTTTCCCGGAGGATTTACATTATATTTATGTATTTTTGGTACTGTATATATAATTGGAATCCTGCACACGTCGGAAACTAGATATCTAGCTTCTTTTTTATCAAGGATTTTCTTTCTAGATCCCAACTTGACCACTTTTTATAGGTTGTTTTTTGTAGGGTTGGGTTCCCTGCTAATTTTTGATAAGTTTCAGTGTCATCCAATAATCTCCGCATCTCATTTGATAGACCTTTTTTGACTGTATACCAATGCCTCCTTCTTTGTCTGCCAGCCGCACTACCATGTCTTTTCTCTATTCCACTCTCCTTATAGTATCAGGGTCAACTACTTTCTTAACTTTTAGATTCTAAATCTAAATCCTGAAGAATCAGTTCTTAAACACCTATATATGTTTATTATCAGCTATTGGTGGATTAAAGAGTGATTTGTTTCTCAAGCTGTATTCTATTTCTGGATCAGCTAGTACAATCCTAGTGTGGTTTTCCAGGGGGTTCACGAACATATATTTCTTTATAAAAAAAAGTGTACAAAAAGAGGCCTACAGTACACTACTCAGTGTCAAATTATCCTACCAGTCATGAGTCACCTGCTCAATGTATACAGGTGGAGCAGTTTAAAACCGATATATATTATAAGTAGTACTGATGATATAATCCCAGTATATACTTTGATCTATCAAAGATCAAATAGCACCTGCTTGAAGCACAATAAAAGAAATTCCCTTGAAATACAGTAATAAAACATTTCTTTATGTTCAGTTTCCTTATATAATTTCGTACTCCTCTGAAAGCTTCAGATTTATACACATTTTTCTTTGGGTATATTTTAAAACTTTGTCCAAAACGTGAAGTTCATCTTTAGTTATTGTGGTCCCACTTAGGTTGAAGACTTCCCCTAATGTTCTCTTTTTCTTTTGCTACCTGGACCTGGCTCGGCACCCACGCTTTTTCTGGTCCAGCCTTCTAGGTCCATCCTCCTGGGGGGAGTAGTCCTCTCTCCCTCTTCCTTTAAAAGGTCTGTTTGGTCCATTATATTCAT
The DNA here is from genome assembly GCF_042186555.1 of Aquarana catesbeiana. NCBI lineage: Eukaryota > Metazoa > Chordata > Amphibia > Anura > Ranidae > Aquarana > Aquarana catesbeiana. Next base: position 314,616,210 of record NC_133330.1, read on the forward strand.
GGTTTGCATTCCCATAGTATCTGGGGTTTCCTTCTTCCCTGTAGTCATCCCTCAAAGGTGCATATCGATTTTGGGTTGGTACTAGACTTCTATCATATTAATTTCTGGTCTATTGTTGGTGTTGTTGTGCTCCTCTTCCTCTATATCCAGACTCATTCACAATACAATCGTGGTCTCTTGTGGTATTCATTTCCTTTGAATATCCATGGACATTTGGATGTCATTTCCTTATGTGACATACTCCCTTGGTAGCCACCATTTCCCCTGGGTGTATGTTGTTGTCTTGGTTCTTAATTCTTAAACTGGGGTTTCCTGTACTCATTCCTCCCTTCTCTTTCCTCAATTGTCACTTCTTTTTCTCGAGTGGAGTATGTGGATGTAGGGTCCATTTCTCCCAGTTTGCTTTGCCATTTGAATATCTTTTCCGTTTTGTAGTCATTAATATTTACTTTATCGCTATATGGACCAATTATGTATTATACAATACATGGTGATCATGCTCCACCCAAAGGGGAAGTTCAGGAGGGAGTGGTGAGCCAGCCAGCTTCATCAGGAAGTGTAAAAATTAACATCAGGATTAATATTTTAGAGAATTCAGGAATTGGAGCTCACGAAGACCTTAAAAAGGTACAGTACATGGCATTAACACTACGCTGACCACATTTTATTAATGTAGACCATTTAGTAGCTTTGATGCAATTCGATTCCAACGTTTTCATAATCCATGGAACTGCAATTTTAATAATTGTACTGCTAACTACTACAATAGGCACCTACACCTGCTTGAGTGTACCTTTATCAATGCTGCAGGGCACCCCACCTCCTCCTTTGCTTTACCATTAGTCTATAAGAACGGTTATTAACCTCAATAGCGTTGTGTGGGAGGAAGCAGGACCAAGTAACTTCAGGATGTCAAGTGGTTGTTTGCATAGCAGGGTGCCCTGGGTTCTGGGCTTTTGGCCACTCTGCCAGGTTGTTAAAGGTACATTGAGGCAGGTGTACAAGAGTCCTGTACAGGACTGTCAGTGGTTTAATAGTATAGCTGTCACTACAAGATTACTTAAAGGTCTTATTACAAAAAATAAAGTAAAATTACAAAGCAGATGGAAAATATTTATTACCTGTCTAGTTCCATTAAGACTGTATTGGCTGTTGATGTATCCAATGTATGCAATAGGAAATGTTCAATATTTTTTGTATGGCTGTTAATCAGCCATTATTAAAATGGTCACATAGCCCTAGTTTGACTCATTTATAAACATTTAATGATAAAGCTGTCCCACTGGGGCCAATTATTTAGCCAAGAAAGGCCTAAATAAATCTAATTTTCTAATACACTAGAAGTGCCCATTGTTCCTGCTTAGCCTAGGGCTACACCGGTCATTATATCTCTTTGATACTGAGAGAATTAGCTACATGTTGATAATTCTTTCTTTTCTAGCACATTGATAAGTAATGGTGAAGGTAGAGCTTTTTTTTTTATAAACTTTGGATAAAGTAGGAAATCATTAAAGGATAAGTTCACTTTAAAGCAAAGTGCATCCATCTTTCTTGTTCCCTTTCCCTGACCCATCCTATCCCACCCTCAACCCAGGTGCATATATACCTCAATCCAATGGCCACGGTTATGCTATTTGTTTACATCCAGGGGTGCAACTCTTTACTTTCCTGGCTCCGCCTGCCCATTAATGTTTCATAGACTTCTACTGGGCTGTGTCTAGTGCCAGAGATGATCAGAAATGGTCAAATATAAGTCTATTCGGCCATGACAGCGAAGACTTGAGGCACTGAATGTTAACAAACAGCAGAACCGCGTGCATCAGATCCTTTTGTTGCCTTTTGTCTGCTAAATATACCATTAAAAAGTCCACCATTCAAATAATGGGCTGCACAATAAAGACATTTAACTCCAGTCAAGGTTTACTACAAAGACATCACCTCTGTAAGCAGGTGATTACAAGCAGTGGAACAGTTAAGGTTAGCAGGCTACCTGATTAGAAAGGGGTTAAGTCATCTTGGTGTTTTTCCCAGGCTTTCCTGGGCTCTGCCCTCCACCCTGTGCTGTAATAAATAGGGGAAGGCTCTGCTCTGGGGCTGCTAGAGCCACCTGCATGGGAAGAACGGAGGGCAAAACAACAGCATGTAGCCCCCAGCAACATCTGGAAGATACTCACGAGTTGCCTACTTATGGACTCTCACCTCTGGAAAATTGTGCATTGCCTGGAATCAACTAATTAGTTAGGGAAGGTCTGTGATTCTTGCACTGTGGGACTGTATTGCTGAAAGTGCCAGTAAAGGTTATCAACTTTTTGTGCATGGAGGTACATGGCGTATACAAAGAACACACAGGGTTAAAGAGGAAGGAACGGAAAGGATTAACTCAACAAGAGACTTTGAGAAAGTGTGTAGTTGTAGTTATAGTGTGCAACCATGAATCGGTGGGAATATATAGCAGCCAGACAGCAAAGAGTAGTACCTGTCATGGGTGACAGATCCATCGATAGCGAGGGGGTCAACATTCTGGATCCCTCCCTGGCAGTCGGTTCCCCAAAAGCAATTGGGACCAAAGCCACGGTATGTAGACCACATGAACCCCGCTGCATGGTATGGGAGAGCTGAGAGCTTAATTACAGTCAGGTCCATAAATATTGGGACATCGACACAATTGTAATCTTTTTGGCTCTATACACCACCACAATGGATTTGAAATAAAACGAACAAGATGTGCTTTAACTGCAGACTTTCAGCTTTAATTTGAGGGTATTTACATCCAAATCAGGTGAACGGTGTAGGAATTACAACAGTTTGTATATGTGCTTCCCACTTTTTAAGGGACCAAAAGTAATGGGACAATTGGCTGCTCAACTGTTCTATGGCCAGGTGTGTGTTATTCCCTCATTATCCCACTTACAAGGAGCAGATAAAAGGTCCAGAGTTCATTTAAAGTGTGCTATTTGCATTTGGAATCTGTTGCCGTCAACTCTCAATATGAGCTCCAAAGAGCTGTCACTATCAGTGAAGCAAGCCATCATTAGGCTGAAAAAACAAAACAAACCCATCAGAGAGATAGCAAAAACATTAGGTGTAGCCAAATCAACTGTTTGGAAGATCCTTAAAAAGAAAGAACGCACTGGTGAGCTCAGCAACACCAAAAGACCCGGAAGACCACGGAAAACAATTGTGGTGGATGACCGAAGAATTCTTTCCCTGGTGAAGAAAACACCCTTCACAACAGTTGGCCAGATCAAGAACACTCTCCAGGAGGTAGGTGTATGTGTGTCAAAGTCAACAATCAAGAGAAGACTTCACCAGAGTGAATACAGAGGGTTCACTACAAGATGTAAACCATTGGTGAGCCTCAAAAACAGGAAGGCCAGATTAGAGTTTGCCAAACAACATCTAAAAAAGCCTTCACAGTTATGGAACAACATCTTATGGACAAATGAGACCAAGATCAACTTGTACCAGAGTGATGGGAAGAGAAGAGTATGGAGAAGGAAAGGAACTGCTCATGATCCAAAGCATAGCACCTCATCAGTGAAGCATGGTGGTGGTAGTGTCATGGCGTGGGCATGTATGGCTGACAATGGAACTGGTTCTCTTGTATTTATTGATGATGAATTCTGAAGTGTTTTGGGCAATATTATCTGCTCATATTCAGCAAAATGCTTCAGAACTCATTGGACGGCGCTTCACAGTGCAGATGGGCAATGACCCGAAGCATACTACGAAAGAAACCAAAGAGTTTTTTAAGGGAAAGAAGTGGAATGTTATGCAATGACCAAGTCAATCACCTGACTGAAGGGAAAATGCCCCAAGAACAAGCAGGAACTGAAGACAGTTGCAGTAGAGGCCTGGCAGAGCATCACCAGGGATGAAACCCAGCGTCTGGTGATGTCTATGCATTCCAGACTTCAGGCTGTAATTGACTGCAAAGGATTTGCAACCAAGTATTACAAAGTGAAAGTGTGATGGATGATTGTTAATCTGTCCCATTACTTTTGGTCCCTTAAAAAGTGGGAGGCACATATACAAACTGTTGTAATCCTTAGACCGTTCACCTGATTTGGATGTAAATACCCTCAAATTAAAGCTGAAAGTCTGCAGTTAAAGCACATCTTGTTCGTTTCATTTCAAATCCATTGTGGTGGTGTATAGAGCCAAAAAGATTAGAATTGTGTCAATGTCCCAATATTTATGGACCTGACTGTATGTGCATGCATGAGGTCCGCACTGATGTGTGACAGGACCACATTCTGTCACTGGGAGTAAGGTTGCAGAGGAAAGCTGGACTGGTGGAGCAGGGTGCAGGCTCAGCTGTGTCCCTCTGTAAATGCTACATTCACAAAGCAAGGTGTGCAGCAACATGGGACAGGGTGTTTCACAGAAGGTATCTGTATGTTGCTACACAGGTACACAAGGCATATGGCTCACCTCTCAGCCAGGGTTATGTCTTAATGTTGGACTTTTACATGACTGCAGCCCATCTGGTCCAGAGCATTGGAGATTGCGTACACAAGTAAGGGAACAGCACATGCAAGGAGGCCCTGCCCACAAACCGCTCACTCAAACCCAAAGCCATGCCACAGCATTGCTTAATCATGAGGATTCGGTGAAAGGGTTTGGGTTAGTCTATACCAGTGGTCTCAAAACTGCGGCCCGGGAGCCAGATGCACCCCTTTGCTTGCCTTTATCTGGCTCTTTGGGCACTTCTCCTCCCACACTATTCTGCCAACTGTCAACAATGGGGCACCATTTCTCCCATTGACACCAACTATGGAGCACTATTCCTCCCAATGTTACCAACTATGGAGCACTATTCCTCCCAATGATACCAATGATGGGGCGCCATTCCTCCCAATGCTACCAATGATGGGGCGCAATTCCTCCCAATGATACCAACGATGGGGCGCTATTCCTCCCAGTAATACCAACTATGGGGCGCTATTCCTCCCAGTAATACCAACGATGGGGCGCTATTCCTCCCAATGATACCAACGATGGGGCGCTATTCCTCCCGATGATATCAACTATGGGGCGCTATTCCTCCTAATTATACCAACTATGGGGCGCTATTCCTCCCAATGATACCAAATGTGGTGATGTTTACTCCCACTGATGTCAGGAAACGTTCCACTCCTGCTGGCCACAGTGCGGCCCCCCTAAAGTCTGAAGGACAATAAACTGGCCCTTTGTTTAGAAAGTTTGGAGACCCTTGGTTTCTACCATTGAAAGTGCTCTTTTAAATATCTTGTGAACTTAGTTAGCACTCAGCCCAGATCTCTCACAGAACTACAGACCCTCTCATGTTATGGAGATGAGGAGAGTTGTTTTGTCTTTCTGTCCTAGGGTGGCAACGCTGATTCTCCATAGATACAGCAAGAGAGTGTTGTCACCCGAAGACAGAAAATGTGTTACAGGCAGAATCACCAGGTGAAAATAAAGAAAAAAACCAAAATGCAGCCCCCAGTAACCTGCAATATATTACATTTTTGTTCTTGGGTTTAGATACGCTTTAAAAAGGTGGCTTTTTCCTTTAAATTGTAGGTTTTGCATGACGTTCCCTTTTTATAATCCTTGATATGGCAGTATTTTCACATTTAACTGCAATTAACGCAAATGCTCCTTTCTAATCTATAATTTTAGTTCCCCCCAAGGTATTCACTAATGATCTTTTCTATAATAATTATGATTGTTTTTTTCCCCGACATTTCTTCTATTCAATTATAAATTAACTCTTTGCGGTGATTATGTCGCGTTGCTGGAATATTTCTTGCTTTGCCTGCGGTTTTCTTCCATCTCACATGTGGTGATCACAGCTATCTCCTGGATCTGCAGATTGTACACGGAGATTTATTTGTCTCTCATGCCGGTGCTGACAATGGAACAAAATTTGATTCCGCCCTGTGTTATAGGGACTGATCATGATGCATTTATTTTTCATTATGGGGGGTCCTTCCAGCCTCTGTAACTGCACTCATACTGGTCGCAGAGCTTTCACTGTTTATATGCCTTTGTTTTCCTTACAGACATTCTACAAAGGCCTGTGATTCTGGGACGTGCTTTACAACCATGTACAGTAAACCTGTGCTAGCAGCAAACATCCAATCATCTTATTAGCTACATATATATTCCTTTGCACCAGTTTCCACCAAACTGTGGCTCTTTGCTTGCCTTTATCCGGCCCTTGAGACGTAATTCGTGCCACTGACACCAACAATGGAGCATAGTTCCTACCACTAACACCAACAATGGGGCACTATTCCTACCACTGACACCAACAATGGGGCATTATTCCTACCACTAACACCAACAATGGGGCATTATTCCTACCAGTGACACCAACAATGGGGCATTTTTCCTACCACTGACACCAACAATGGGGCATAATTCCTTCCACTGGCAACAAAATGGGGCACTATTCCTCCCATTAGCACCAACTATTTATCCCCAATACCAAAGATGATGCATTGTTTACTCCCACTGTGCACAGTCCAGCTCCCTAAAGTCTGAAGGACAGTAAACTGGCCCTTTGTTTAGAAAGTTTGGAGACCCCTGCTCTTCACAGATGCTTGCTTCACTTTACACGTTAGTAGAACACAGTATGGGGACTTGCTAGCATCTACTCATAGCTAAGATATCAGTATAGTTGCCACCTTATTCCTTTAAACCCGAACACCTTTGAATTCCACAGGTTCTGAGGCTAATTAAATGCAGATAAGGCACCAAGTGAGTTTAATTACCACCTTAATCAGCCACGGAACCTGTGGAATTAATATGTGTTTGGGTTTAAAGGGATGAGGTGGCAACCATAGATATAAGCTTTGGCTAGCATGGTCCCTTAAAGCAGTGGTCATCAACCCTGTCCTCAGGACCCACTAACAGGCCAGGTTTGCAAGATAACTGAAATATATCACAGGTGATATCATTTGCTGCTCAGTGATTGCAGTATTCTAGTCTGCATCTCCCCAAGGTAATACATAAAACCTGGCCGGTTAGTGGGCCCTGAGGACAGGGTTGATGATCACTACCTTAAAGTGTATATTCAGACATTACCCAAATTTGCCCTTAAATCGGGTTGTATACCCCGCTTTCACATTTTTACCTACAGGTAAGCCTATAATAAGGCTTACCTGTAGGTAAAATGAATATCTCCTAAACCTGTTCAGTTTAGGAGATATTCACCTTCATGCAGCCGCTGATGTCAGCAGGGTATGGGATCTGAAGGTCCGGCGGATGCTGCCGGAAAATCAGAGATCCTTGCCGCAAAGAGGACTCCCGCGCACTCCAGCCACTCACAGCGGTGGAAAAAACAAAAAAAACTGCGCTATATAGTGAAATGTGAAAAAACAGTATATGCAATAAACACACACATGTATATCAATGATACCAAATCAATATTGCAAAAATGGTAGCAAAGTTCATTAATGTAGAAAAAACAGGAGAAGTCCCCTAGCAGTTCTCTGTGAGATTCCAGTGAAGAATGGAAAGCGAGCACACCATACACAGTGAACCTCCACCACCAAGTAAATGCACTTACCAGATGGGAGGCATAAATAAGCACATCTCAGAACCACATCCAGGTAGGGCTGCTAGACAATGGAGACAATGGAGACATTCCTCTGGATACCACTATGGATATTGAGCATGAAGCTGGATCCCGGTATAATATCTAAGATCTCCCTCTGTGTAGCATGGCTCTGACCAACCAACAGCCCGAGTTACAAACATATGGATGAAAGAAGGGCAGCCATAGCGTAAATCCGATAAAAAATTTATTTAAAATATGGTAAAACACTTACAAGTAATTAGCAGTAATAAAGAGAGCAATTGCCGGCCGGCAAGCGAGCACCCCTTCATAGTAGATAGCGATGACGTCAGAGCGTCACCCTCCCGACGTACGTTTCGTCTGTCACTGACGTCGTCTGGGGAACTTTAAAATGCAAGTTTTACCATATGTGATTGCGTATGCTTTGGTATGGGCCAACCCTTAACTGGCTTCTTCTAGCACAGATGAAAGCAATATAAAGCTATAAATGTGAAAAAGTGACTAGGGTTCCACCCACTGGTCAGTTAGAAGACTACATAATATTAATATCCAGTATTTCATATTTACTCTGTGCAGTTGAGTTCCTCCACTCCAAACTCAATAAACCATGTCTTAGAGCTGGCTATGTGTACAGGGGTATAGTCATACTGGATCAAAATAGGGCCTTCCCCAGAGTGTTGTCACATAGGTGGATATGCATAATTGTCTACAATGTCTTTGCATACTGTTGCATTAACAATATCCATAACTGTAAACACCTGAAATCAATTATTTGAGGGCTAGCCACATACTCTTGGTCATATAGTTTACTTGAAAAGTATAATTTTTAGGTCCTGTATCAACTGGATTTTTTTGTGTCAAATGGGGGTTTGCTCTCCCATGCAAAGTCTATGGGAATAACAAACACATTTGCAGCTCATCAAGTGCAGGTCATAAGGTGGTCATCTGCAGGTCAAATGTAAAAGATTCCTGTCTTAAACTGATGTCAAACTCATGCCATCAACACAAGCCCATGTACTATCATCAAAGGCCTGTAACCCCCGTATGCCAGCAGAACCTAGCACTTTAAATAAGCTATGACACCCCAGGCCACTGAAATCATGGAGCCCCATACGGCCTACCTGACGGGGGGCCCCCTTTGACCCACCCTTGACCCCACCCCTGATCCAGCTTAGAACACGAAATATCATGAGCCATGACAGGTCCTCTTTATGGAGACATCTGTAGTCTATTAGACCCCATTACTCTCCTCTAGCCTCCACAGCATCTGATCAAACTGAGATCTCTGCTCCTACAGGGCTTTAGAAAGCCTTGTTTTTTATTTTGCAGAAATTAACTGTAAAGGGGCCCGGGCCCCCCCCCTCCCATTGAGCTAATAGGACTGGGTGCACTGCCTGATCATGTGGCACTGTCACTGGCTTCACAGAGATTACATCATCAGAGCCCTTCCTACCAGATTCTGCTCATCAATAGTACACTACTAGCAGTCACAGTCCTGGGGTTGCCAATAGTACGCACCCCAGAACAAGACAGTGGTGCATATATGCGGCAGCTGGGTGTATGGGCCCAAACACTTTGCCATATATAGGTGTATTTCTTTCATAAAGGGGTTAAAACTAGTGTTGCACCAATACCGGTATCAGTGTCGATACTAAACATTTGCATGAGTACTTGTGCTCCAATACTAAAACTGATACTTTCAAGTTTGCAGACTGCAAGCGCCTCCTTTAAAACAGGTACACATATATGCAGGGCCAGTTTTGGTGTGATTTGTAAAAAGAGTCCGATTTCGTTCAGGTGCAAATTTGTAAAGTGTGTGATCCTGGAAATTGCACCTGAACTGGACCGAAAATCATATCTGACTCTTTTTAAAATCGAACTGAGGCTGGCCCGCACATATGTGAACCGACTCCATAAAAAGCCAGTTTGGCTCACATGTCATGCAAATTGGATGGGGTACAAAATGCAATATATAATATAATAATCATTTAATAATTAAATATACAGAACCACATATAATGTATTTAGTACAATAAAACCTCGGTTTGAGAGTAACTTGGTTTGAGAGCGTTTTGCAAGACAAGCAAAATTTTGTAATAAATTTTGACTTGATATACAAGTGATGTCTTGATATACAAGTAGCGTCATGTCACAACTGACTATAAAAAAGAAGAGAGGCGCCTCTAAGTGTAGCAAGATGGTTGCATTTAATGAAGGTACAACATTTAGCAACTCATATGGTTGATGATTAAAAGAGGCACATCTAAGTATGCAGGTATCCGGGGTAAAGCTGTCCACATAGACCGTCCTCCACACCGCCATCAACGTCATCCCTTCCACACTGCACTCCATGAGTGGTTCAAGCCTCGCTTTTAGATCTCTCTACTGCAGGGTAGTCTTCCCGGTCAGGATTGCAGACTGACAGCGGTGAGAGCCGGCGGTGCTGAGGGTGGTCTATGTGGACAGCTTTACCCCGGATGCCTGCATACTTATGCTGTGTACACACGAGCGGAATGTCCGACAGAAAAAGTCGGAAGGGAGCTTTTCATCATATATTCGGACCGTGTGTGCTCCATCGGACTCATTAAGGCAAAAATTCTGAGGGACCTAGAAATAGAACATGTTCTAAATTTCTCCGACGGACCAATTCCTATCGGGAAAACCACTCGTCTGTATGCTGTTCCGACGCACCAAAAACGATGCATGCTCTGAAGCAAGTACGAGACGGAAACTATTGACTACTGGCTATTGAACTTCCGTTTTCTAGTCCCGTCGTACGTGTTGTGTGTCACTGCGTTCTGGACGGTCGGAATTTGGTGTGACCGTGTGTATGCAAGACAGCTTGAATGGAATTCCGTCGGAACTCCGTCGGAAAAGCCTTCAGAGTTTATTCCGATGGGAAAACCGGTCGTGTGTACAGGGCATTAGATGTGTCTCTTTTACTTTCAATAATTTTTATTTATTTTATCAAACAAATACAAATCAATTGAAGTTGCTGCATATATTATACAACATTTGTAATACCAAAAAACTGAGAAGGCATAAAGTATAGTACTGATACAAACCTTGATGGCCTAGTCCAGCCTACCCCAGTTGGGTTCAAGCTGTAAGATGTGCCTCTTTTAATCATCAACCATGTGAGTTTCTAAATGTTGTAGCTTCATTAAATGTAACCACATTGCTACACTTAGAGGCTCCTCTCTTCTCTTTTATACTTTGGAGCTCCTGCTGGATTTTGCTTCTAATCCCCTTGTGAAGGCTTCCATTTGTGGATGGACATTTTATGGTTACACAACCAATCACATTGCTATAATCTTTTTACATGGACTATAAACTGAAGGACTTCTGAATAAATGGTTGTGGAACGAATCATTTGAGTTTCCATTATATGTTATGGGAAAATTTGCTTTGATATAAAAGCGCTTTGGATTACAAGCAAGTTTCTGGAACGAATTATGCTTACAATCCAAGGTTTTACTGTATTAGATTATTATATTAGCTCATTTAATAATGTGCCACATGACACTAAAAATTGGTATCGGTAACTGGTATCGGTAATTGGTATCAGTGAGTACTTGACAAAAAGTATCGGTACTTGGTCTTAATAAACTGGTACCGGTGCACCCCTACTTAAAACATTTATCTTCTTGGCCCTAATCATCATTAAGAAAAGTTCTACAAAACCACTATACAGTCCCTCTGGTTTCCATGCCTTCCAGGCTCCTGTGGCGTTATATAATTACACTTTGCACAACCCATTCCTCCCAGCCTACATCTGAAAGCAGCCTCCCATATACATCCGAGTGCCATTAATTTAGTCCGCCACATGGCGCAGGTCACCTCCAGACATAAAATCTTATTTATAAAGAAATTCCCACCTGTCCTTTCCCGTCTCCTTCTTGAAAAGTTCATCGAAATGCAGCATCTTGTGGCGGGTGATGGTGTGCACTTTTAATCGAGGTAGAATCTTATTGATGAGCTGCAGGTTATTGAATACCAATCCCTTGCCGTCCCTCCGCATGTAGCTGCTGGGGCCCCAGAAGATGAAGACGGTGCCTTGGCTCATGTTCAGCAGTTCATTGCGATTCCTCAATATCCGCTGGATGCTGGAGTGCGCAATCACTCTCAGGCTCGTTTTGTTGCCAACGTCCTGTCCGTAGCCCCGTGTGGGAGCATCATTCATACGTATTACGCACTCCGTCTGGTCAATCTTATTACCCAGTTTACTTCCCAGCAGATGCCCGGAGCTGGTCACCAGCGCACAACTCTTGCAGTGCATTTTCAGGGGCTGCGGAGAGAGAAATGTTGCGCTCGTTAAAACTTATTGTGAATCGTAAAAGGGCACTGTAAACTCTCGTATGTCACAGCTCCATAGAAAAAAAATAAAAAAAATAAAGCTTTTATATGTTTTTAAACATCCATTTGTAACTGAAGGTCCGTTTAGCACCGGCATGCAGGTTAATGCGCTAAAACTGTTATTAATGAAACAAAGTGCAGCCGAGATTTTTCATTCAATTCAAGAAAGCCTAAATCAAAACAACGGCCTCATATAAAAGAGCTGAAAATATTAAACTGGAACAACATTCTAAACAAATATTCTGTAGTTTTCCCATTTTGCTTTCTTAAAGTGGAACTTCAGTCATTTTTTCATCTTGTTTTTTTAACTTTGGATAGTAAAACATTTTTTTTCTGCCAATAAATACCTTATACAGCCCACTTCCTGTTTCTTGTGTGATCATTAGCCTAGGCTTATGACATCACAGCTCTCTCTCCCTCACTCTCGTGAGAGTTTGCCAAGAAGGGAGGGGAGGGGTGAGCCGTAAGAGGGCCAATGAGAGCTGCAGAGCTGGAGGTGTGCCTCTGTGTGTCTGTGTAAATCCAGGAAATGAACAGGGAGCAGCTTCAGCTGCCCACAGTTAAAATGGCTGCAGCCAGACTCAGTGGAGGGAGATTTCTGCAGCATATTTAGCATATACAGAATCACAGTGTATATAAAATAATATGCAAAGTGGTTGGAGGGAAGCTTCAGAATGGCAAATATGTTTTTATTACAAATTATGTGAGCAGACTGCAGTTCCTCTTTAAAGTGTTCACAATCTTCTTCACTGAGCTGAGCATGCTCACCGGACTTCATTCATTCTGGTGCCACGGTGTGCCTAGAATGTACACTGAGCTGAGCATGCTCACCAGACTTCATTCATTCTGATACCACGATGTGCCTAGAATGTACACTGAGCTGAGCATGCTCACCGGACTTCATTCATTCTGTCACAGAGGTGTGCCTAGAATGCACACTGAGCATGCTCACAGAACTTCATTCATTCTAGCTGAATGAATACCTATAATAGGGTTGCCACTTTTTCTTCAATCCTAATGCAAACACTTTAACAGCACACAGCAAATTATTATTTTTTTTAGTATACACTATATAGGATAACAGACCTGGGACTCCTTTGGCCGTGCCAAAGAGAATAGTAATGCAGCATACATGGTGCTCCCTCACCCTCCTATCAGGTCCCATTCTGAGCCACATTCCTGTCTGAATAAAGTGTCTAGGTTTCAGGGGGACTGAAACCCGGACATATAATTCAAAACCCAGATTGTCCAGGTGAATCCCGGACAGATGGCAACTCTAGCCTAGAATGTACACTGAGCTGCGTATGTGCGCAGTAAATTGCTGCATTTGTAAATTTCAAAAGCCAACATAAAGGAAATACTAGTGGTAAAAAAAATTACTTGTGGGTTTAACTCATAATTTTTTTTTGTATAATTCTTCTTTAAGGGGGCGTGGCAGGAGGCGTGTCCTTTGTCTACATACCTTTGCGGATAGGTGTCCCTCATTCCCATCTCAAAAAGTTGGGAGGTATGGAGTCACCCCCGGCTTCTTATATTCCTGGGCTCTAACACTGATCTCCTGCCTCAGTTCCCAATTCTGTTTCTGCCCTTTGTGTGTTCCAGCTCCTTCTTGATTTATCCATTCTATAGAAAAGCTTGCCATACACCGTATCTCGTATAGTGGGTATAGAAAAGAATCAACCCCCTTTAAAATAATCACATTTTTGTTGCTTTGCAGCCAGCTGTATTACTAGTGCAATTTATGACATCCAAGTGAAATATATAACACCAAAATGTCAGAAAAAAATAAAAACAGAATCACTGGAAGAGTTGGAAAAAAGATCACCCCCTTGTGTCAGTATTTTGTTGGACCACCTTTTGATTTAATTACAGCCCTAAGGCTGGGTTCACATCTATGCGCGTTGGATGAGGGTTTCCCCACATCCAATTCGCATAGCAGGAGAATGTGACCGGCTCTTTATGGATGTCTCCGGGGCGGCTACGGAGCGCACTGCATAGAAACGCTGTGCGTCTTTTGCTCAGTTTCAGGGATGAATTCAGGCAAAGATTCGGCCCTGATTCGTCCTTGAAACGGAAAACGGGGACATACAGCATTCCTGTGTGATCCGCAGCCGGTTCTGGTGTGAACTGAGCCTTAGTCTGTTGGGATATGTCTCTACTAACTTTATACACCTAGACTTTGCAATATTGAACTGCTCTAGTTCAGTTACATTTTATGGTGACCATTTGTGGACTGCAGTCTTCAAGTCATTCCACAAATGTTCAATGCAGTTTAAGTCTGGGCTCTGACTAGGCTATACAAGGATATTCACCTTTTTCTCCTTCAGCCAGTGTGTGGTCATTTTTGCTGTGTGCTTTAAGGTGGTCTCATCTGACCACCTTAAAGCACCTTGAAGATTCAGAGGCCACATGGAAAATGGTGTTATGGTCAGATGAGACTATAATTGAATTACTTGGCCTCAACACCAAACCATATGTCTGGCAGAAATCCAATACAGCTCATCATCCAAATAACACCATTCCTACAGTAAAGCATGGAGGTGGTAATATCCTGTTATGGGGGTGTTTTTCTGCAGCAGGGACTGGAGTACTTGTCAGGATAGACGGAAAAATGGATGGGGCAACATATCATCAGATTCTTGAGCAAAATCTGTTGTCCTCTGCCAATAAGCTGTCAATGGGAAGGTTTATCATCCAACATTATTATTATTATTATTATTCATGATTTATATAGCGCCAAAAGTTTACGCAGCGCTTTACAATGTAGAGGGGGGACAACACAATTACAGTACAATACAGAAGGGACAGGGGGGCCCTGCTCGTAGAGCTTACATTCTAAAGGGAGGGGGTGGTGGTACAAAAGGTAATAGGTGCGGGGAATGATTTGATGGGGTTGTTAGGTGGGTGTGGGATAGGCTTCCCTGAATAAGTAAGTTTTCAGGGATCTCCTAAAGGTGGACAGGTTAGGGGCTGATCGCATATACTGGGGCAGGGAATTCCAGAGGATGGGAGAAGCTCTGGAGAAGACCTAAAGACGAGCATGAGAGGAGGTAACAAGGGAGCTAGAGAGCAGGAGGTCCTGGGAGGAGCGGAGGGGGTGATTTGGGCGATATCTGCAGATGAGGATGAGGTTGGTGATGTAGATGGGGGCGATGTTGTGGATGGCCTTGTATGTTGTGGTTAGCATTTTTTAATTTTATACGGTGGGGTAGGGGAAGCCAGTGAAGGGATTGGCAGAGAGGAGCAGCAGTCACGGATCGGTTAGTGAGGTGTATTAGTCTAGCAGCAGCATTCATAATAGACTAAAGGGGGATAGCCTGCATAAGGGTAGGCTATTAAGGAGAGATTTGCAGTAGTCAAGGCGGGAAATAATCAAGGAGTGAATAAGTTGCTTTGTGGAATCATTAGTCAGGAAGGGTCGAATTCTGAAGATGTTGCGGAGGTTAAGGCGGCAGGATTTAGCCAGTGATTGGATGTGGGGGCTGAAGGAGAGGTCAGAGTCAAGGATTACACCCAGCGCCCTGGCATGTATGAAGGGACCAATGGTTGTGCTGTTGATCTTAATGGTAATGTCATGGGGGGGGGGACCGGGAAGGAGGAAATATTACAAGCTCAGTTTTAGAAAGATTGAGTTTGAGGAAGTGGTGTGACATCCAAACCGAGATGTCATTCAGTAAGTTTGAGATCCGTGAGGAGAACGAGGGGGTGAGTTGAGGAGTGGAGGGATAGATCTGGGTGTCATCGGCGTAGAGGTGGTATTGGAAGCCATGGGAGGTTATCAACTGGCCCAGGGAAGAGGTATAGAGCGAGAATAGGAGGGGCCCAAGGACAGAGCCTTGGGGTACCCCAACAGAGACAGGAAGAGGAGTAGAGGAGATGGAGTTGTAAGTGACACTGAAAGTGCTCTGAGATAGGTAGGAGGAGAACCAGGATAAAGCAGAATCACAGAGGCCAAGGGAGTGTAGTTTGCTGAGGAGGAGCAGGTGGTCAACTGTGTCGAAGGCAGCAGAGAGGTCTAATGCCGCGTACACACGAGCGAACTGTCCGACAGAAAAAGTCCGACAGGAGCTTTTCATCGTATATACCGATTGTGTGTATGCCTCATCAGACTTTTTTTTTTTTGAAAAATCTGACGGACCTAGAAATAGAACATGTTCTAAATCTTTCAGACGGACCCAATTCCTATCGGGAAAACTGATTGTCTGTATGCTGGTCCGACGGACCAAAAAAAACACATGCTCTGAAGCAAGTACGAGACGGAAGCTATTGGCTACTGGCTATTGAACTTCCTTTTTCTAGTGCCGTCGTAAGTGTTGTACGTCACCGCGTTCTGGACGATCAGACTTTGGTCAGACTTTGGGTTGACCGTGTGTAGGCAAGACCGCTTAAATGGAATTCCGTCAGAGTTACATCGGAGAAACCATTGGAGTTTATTACAACAGCCAAACCGGTCGTGTGTACGTGGCAAAGGAGTATGAGTATGGAGTAATGGCCATCGGTTTTAGCAGTTAGTAGGTAATTGGTGAGTTTTAGTAGGGCAGTTTCAGTAGAATGTTGTGGACGGAAGCCGGACTGTAGGGGGCCGAGAAGGTTGTTGTCCGTGAGGTAGCCACTCATTCGGTCATGGACAAGGCGTTCGATGACAATGACCCAAAGCACACAGCAAAAATGACCACATAGTGGTTGAAGGAGAAAAAGGTGAATGTCCTTGCATGGCCTAGCCAGAGCTCAGACTTAAACCCCATTGAAAATCTGTGGAATGACTTGAAGACTGCAGTCCACACACGGTCACCATCAAATTTAACTGAACTCGAGCAGTTCTGCAAGGAAGAGTGGACAAATATTGCAAAGTCTAGATGTGCAAAGTTAGTAGAGACATATCCCAACAGAGTAAAGGCTGTAATTAAAGCAAAAAGTGGTCTAACAAAATACTGACATAAGGGGGAGGGATCCTTTTCCAACTTTCTGACAGGTTGGTGTTATATCTTTCACTTGGATGTTACACTAGAAAATACAGCTGGATAACAAAAACTGTGTCTGTCTTCATTTTAGGCTGAAAAACAACAAAAATTTGATTTTTTATTCTTTTCTATACCCATTATAGATAACAGCAGGCCATGAGACATCAACACTTCTGTGTCACACTAGTGGAATGGCCACCGCCGCTGTCCTCCCACAACAAAATGGCCCATTCTACAAGCTCTGCCGCTTCTGTATGTCCTCTTCCTGCTGCAAATTGACAGTTAGGAGTGGGAGTTGGAGGGAGGTTATCTGGCTGTATTACAAAGTGTTTTTTTCTATTCCGTGAAACAAGGTTAAAGAACAATTCCAGGGAACAAGTGAATTCAATCATTGAGCTACTACTGCTATGCAGGGTACACTGTGACTGGGCTAATATTAGAAAATCCACTCAATTTACCTTAAAGAGCAATTCAAGACAACAAGGGAAATCAGTCAGTGAGCTACTAACACTACGGAGTAAACATTGCAATTATGCTATAATAATAATAATAATAAAAAAAAACACACTTAACTAAACTGCATCTGAGCAGCAGAAACTGAAAACACTATTTAATTCATTTTTAATATTCAAAGCATACTCCCCCATCTATCCATTTCTCCATGATTTATTTGTTGAGAAACAGCTTTGAAAAACACAACCCCCCATACCTCCCAACATTTTGAGATGGGAATGAGGGACACCTACTAACATACGGTATGTAGGCATAGGACACGCCCCCCTGCCACGCCCCCTTAAAGGAAAATTAACCAAAAAAAAGGTTAATTAAATCCATAAGTTCCTTTTTTTACCACTACTATTTCTTTATATTGGCTTTTAAAATGTAAAATTGCAGCAATTTAGAAATTGTATGAAAGGTTTAGCGCTGGTAAACACTGTTTGAAAGATTTTATTTTTATTTTTTTACTAGTAATGGCGGCGATCTGCGGTTTTTATCGGGACTGGGACATTATGGCGGACACATTGGACACTTTTGACACATTTTTGAGACCAGTAACATTTATACAGCGATCAGTGCTATAAAAATGCACTGTTTACTGTAAAAATGTCACTGGCAGGATAAAGGGGTGTAAATATATATATAAATAAAAGTTTGGGGGTTCTAAGTAATTTTCTAGCAAAAAATACTGATTTTAACTTGTACGCAACAAGTGTCAGAAATAGGCTTAGGCAGGAGGGGGTTAATGGTGATTGAGAGAGTTTAGTTCTGCTTTAATTTACTTTTAAGTATAAGGGTTGACCGTGTGTAGGCAAGACCGCTTAAATGGAATTCCGTCAGAGTTACATCGGAGAAACCATTGGAGTTTATTACAACAGCCAAACCGGTCGTGTGTACGTGGCAAAGGAGTATGAGTATGGAGTAATGGCCATCGGTTTTAGCAGTTAGTAGGTAATTGGTGAGTTTTAGTAGGGCAGTTTCAGTAGAATGTTGTGGACGGAAGCCGGACTGTAGGGGGCCGAGAAGGTTGTTGTCCGTGAGGTAGCCACTCATTCGGTCATGGACAAGGCGTTCGATGACAATGACCCAAAGCACACAGCAAAAATGACCACATAGTGGTTGAAGGAGAAAAAGGTGAATGTCCTTGCATGGCCTAGCCAGAGCTCAGACTTAAACCCCATTGAAAATCTGTGGAATGACTTGAAGACTGCAGTCCACACACGGTCACCATCAAATTTAACTGAACTCGAGCAGTTCTGCAAGGAAGAGTGGACAAATATTGCAAAGTCTAGATGTGCAAAGTTAGTAGAGACATATCCCAACAGAGTAAAGGCTGTAATTAAAGCAAAAAGTGGTCTAACAAAATACTGACATAAGGG
The DNA here is from genome assembly GCF_042186555.1 of Aquarana catesbeiana. Taxonomy (NCBI): domain Eukaryota; kingdom Metazoa; phylum Chordata; class Amphibia; order Anura; family Ranidae; genus Aquarana; species Aquarana catesbeiana. The sequence goes on from NC_133330.1 coordinate 314,634,953, forward strand.
GGAGGGATCCTTTTCCAACTTTCTGACAGGTTGGTGTTATATCTTTCACTTGGATGTTACACTAGAAAATACAGCTGGATAACAAAAACTGTGTCTGTCTTCATTTTAGGCTGAAAAACAACAAAAATTTGATTTTTTATTCTTTTCTATACCCATTATAGATAACAGCAGGCCATGAGACATCAACACTTCTGTGTCACACTAGTGGAATGGCCACCGCCGCTGTCCTCCCACAACAAAATGGCCCATTCTACAAGCTCTGCCGCTTCTGTATGTCCTCTTCCTGCTGCAAATTGACAGTTAGGAGTGGGAGTTGGAGGGAGGTTATCTGGCTGTATTACAAAGTGTTTTTTTCTATTCCGTGAAACAAGGTTAAAGAACAATTCCAGGGAACAAGTGAATTCAATCATTGAGCTACTACTGCTATGCAGGGTACACTGTGACTGGGCTAATATTAGAAAATCCACTCAATTTACCTTAAAGAGCAATTCAAGACAACAAGGGAAATCAGTCAGTGAGCTACTAACACTACGGAGTAAACATTGCAATTATGCTATAATAATAATAATAATAATAAAAAAAAACACACTTAACTAAACTGCATCTGAGCAGCAGAAACTGAAAACACTATTTAATTCATTTTTAATATTCAAAGCATACTCCCCCATCTATCCATTTCTCCATGATTTATTTGTTGAGAAACAGCTTTGAAAAACACAACCCCCCATACCTCCCAACATTTTGAGATGGGAATGAGGGACACCTACTAACATACGGTATGTAGGCATAGGACACGCCCCCCTGCCACGCCCCCTTAAAGGAAAATTAACCAAAAAAAAGGTTAATTAAATCCATAAGTTCCTTTTTTTACCACTACTATTTCTTTATATTGGCTTTTAAAATGTAAAATTGCAGCAATTTAGAAATTGTATGAAAGGTTTAGCGCTGGTAAACACTGTTTGAAAGATTTTATTTTTATTTTTTTACTAGTAATGGCGGCGATCTGCGGTTTTTATCGGGACTGGGACATTATGGCGGACACATTGGACACTTTTGACACATTTTTGAGACCAGTAACATTTATACAGCGATCAGTGCTATAAAAATGCACTGTTTACTGTAAAAATGTCACTGGCAGGATAAAGGGGTGTAAATATATATATAAATAAAAGTTTGGGGGTTCTAAGTAATTTTCTAGCAAAAAATACTGATTTTAACTTGTACGCAACAAGTGTCAGAAATAGGCTTAGGCAGGAGGGGGTTAATGGTGATTGAGAGAGTTTAGTTCTGCTTTAATTTACTTTTAAGTATATGTAATCCAAATTCACTAGAATGTCATATACTTTTTAAAGAGTAATTTCCAATATTTTTTTAAAATGCAGCTTTCATTGAAATAATACCTGGTGAACTTGTCACGAAAGTCCCTGTTCTGGCACTTTCTGTTTTGGGGTGACACAACTCTGTCCTTCTTTCGCAATTGTGTTCCTGCATTGTCACCCAAGAACTATCCAGGTTCCCTATGCTAGACTACAGAACACCTAGCCCTCTCCTCATCCCCACAACTTGGGGGGTGTTCTGTAGTACAGCAGAGGAGAAGCAGGAAGGGTTAATGGCACTGCAAGGCTTTGGATTTCAGCAGCAAATGCAGATTTGTCAGCTCAAAAGAGAAAGTTGCAGAGCTCACTGGATTTCCTGGCAGATCAACAGGAATTGTTCTGTGTTTGTAGCATTTTTAAAGTGACAAAACATGGGAAAATGTGGATGTATTACAGCGATTTATTGAATATGTTTTTTGTTTTATTGGCAAGACATATATTTTAAAAGTGCACATATTTTTTACCCATATAAAGCAACAGGTTCACTTATTTGACCAATTGCCTAAACCCAAACTAAGCTCCCCCACTGCTCCATTTATTCACTGGAGTGACACGGTACATACTAGCTTGAAAACACGGTACATCCGATAACGGGGGAGCATGTGATTCTCTCTCTGTCCTCCCACAATGCAGTGCTGGTTGCCTGAACAGTCAACTGCCAGACCAGGGAGCTGTCATAATGCAGAAGGGGTTCATCTGACCTCTTAGTCAGCCAACTACACCTGCATTTAGAAAGAGCACAACAGCCTGGTGGCCTGTGAATAACTGACTATAATATGCAACTCAACCTATATGGACATAAGTGTGCGTGACAGCCTGAGCGCGTTTGGGTCTGGTTCAGGTGCGAATTCAGGCAAAAATTGTGGAATCGCACCAGAACTGGTGAACAGAAACGCACTGGACCCCAGGCACGAACCCGCGCCACACATATGTGCAACTGGCCTAATACACAACCCAACTTATATGGACATAAGTGTGTGTGTGTGTGTAATGACACCTGCCTTTAGAAAGACCCAGGGGCGTTGCTAGGTCTACAAAAGATCTGGGGCTAGAGCCCATAGCAGAGTAGTAAAGAAAGTCATACGCTTAGGCGGGCATACACATGTATATACAGTAATATACGTGTGTGTATATATCCCCAGAGAGCCCCCCACTTACATTAGGGTCCCCAGAAAGCCCCCCCCTTAAATCAGGGTCCCCAGAAAGCCTCCCCCTTAAATCAGGGTCCCCAGAGAGCCTCCCCCTTACATCAGGGTCCCCAGAAAGCCTCCCCCTTAAAATCAGGGTCCCCAGAAAGCCTCCCCCTTAAATCAGGGTCCCCAGAGAGCCTCCCCTTACATCAGGGTCCCCAGAAAGCCTCCCCCTTAAATCAGGGTCCCCAGAAAGCCTCCCCCTTAAATCAGGGTCCCCAGAAAGCCTCCCCCTTAAATCAGGGTCCCCAGAGAGCCTCCCCCTTACATCAGGGTCCCCAGAGAGCCCCCCACTTACATCAGGGTCCCCAGAGAGCCCCCCACTTACATCAGGGTCCCCAGAGAGCCTCCCCTCCTCTTGGAGATCCCTGCAGAGATTCAGGGCTATGGACGCCAGATTCGGGGCTATAGCCCCAAAAGCCACCCCCTAGCAACGCCACTGGAAAGACCACAACATCCTGTACGTGCTTGTTAGCTGCCTGTGCATAACTGACTGCCATCCAACATTTGTCCGTGGAAAATCCACCAACAATTGTCCGATGGAGCGTACAAACGGTCGGATTTTCCGCCACCAGGCTTTCATCACACAATTCCCGTTGGAAAATCTGATGGTGTGTACGAGGCTTTAGTCAGATAGTCCTCTAGGGGAGAGGGAGTGAGTTTACCTTCTCATTGCATGAGTATCTGATCTCCCCAGCTCTCCAGGTCTATTTCTTATCTACTTGATTAAGGAAAAAAATAAATACATTTTTTTTTTTTATGTATTCTCTTCGTTCTAAACATTACACATGATAAAGGAAATATTAAAAATTATTCATCCCTTTTAAGTACAGTAATATATAACTAAAGCATATAAATATTTTCAGATTCTTGTCAAGTATTCCTCAACATCTTCCCAAATCCCCTTTGAATACATGTCAAAAATATCGAGGGAACACTTCAGAGAGAGCAATTAAATGGAACATTTCTGCTCTCCTAGAAAAAAACGTCACTTTCAAGTCTTTTCTGCCAACTTTGAGAATATCCTGCAATTAAAATATTTCCTTTTCCTCCCGCAATCAGCAAGTAAAACAGACTTGTCTCGGCTTTTTTTTTTTTTTATATTTCCATTTGCAAAAGACTCTTGACACATTTGCTAATGAACAGGCTGCGGCGACACACGGGGACGCTAATTTTTATTTGTTGTTGAAGCCGTACAGGCAAGTCAGAAAGATGTTCTACTTGAAAGTGAGAAAACTCTTTTCACAGTTTGTTAGGCTGACATGAATATATATTCTCATTATCCAGAGCGTCTGAATTTTGCTTCTTTCGTTGGATATTAATGTACGCTGCTTCTAGAAAAAAAAAAAAAAAAAAATGAAAAAGTTCAGAGGGGGTGCAAAAGTAACCTGACTACATATGGCAGCCACGGATCAAAAAGTATATGGGAAAAAATTCAGGCTCTGAAGTGACAGACTGGAGTTATATTTTAATAGGACTCAGCAACGACTTAAAATCATGCCGACCAACTTTCTAAAATGAGAAAGAGAATTAACTTGCAGCACAAAGTATGTAAGCAGAGGACACACCGCTACCATGCCCCAGGGCCGGCCCAAAACATTGTGCTGCCTGGGCCCAAGAATGAAATGCTGCCCCCCCCCCAAAAAAAAATCACGCCCACCAAAAGGCCCCCACATTCATTGTTTTATATCATTATAACTAAAATTTAATTTATCAGAAAATCTGATTAAAAATACTATAAATCTTTCCTCTATTTTGTAGACGCTATAACTTTTACGAAAACAATCAATATACGCTTTTTTTTTTTAATATGTAGCAGTATGTCTTATTTTCAGTTTGATGTGTATTATATTTGAAGTTGCGTATCACAGAGACCGGTATTGTGGTAATATTGAAGCCTATTGAGATTTCCATACATTAGAGGATTCCACCATTATTGTTAAGTTATTGATCAGTAAGTTAGCGTTGCACTTTTTTTTTTTTTTTGTGGTGTGGGAACACAGCGGCAGGCCTTTTACTGACACTTTTTTTTATGTTACCTCCAGTAGTTTATTGTAAATAGTAGTGTGGTGATTACCTATTATACTAAAGATCAACATTTGGAATTAATAAACATCAACAGATTTCAGTTGTGACCCACCAGGCCGGCCCCCCATGGACAATGTGCCTGGCTGCTGAGTTCATCGCCCCATCCCTGCACTCAGTGCACTGATTGGCACTGATAGGCAGCAATAATTGGCACTGATTGGCATTAAAAGAAAGCACTGATTGGCAGCACTGATTGACACTGATGGGCCCTGATTGGCACTGATAGGTGGCACTGATAGGCTGCACTGGTTGGCACTGATAGGCAGCACTGATAAGCAGCACTGATTGGCAGCATTTAGTAGCACTGATGGGCACTAATTGGCAGCACTTATAGGCAGCACTGATAGTCAGCACTGATGGGTGCAAATAGGTGGCACTGATTAGCACTGATAGGCAGCACTGATTGGCAGCATTTAGTAGCACTGATGGGCACTTATTGGCAGCACTGATGGGCGCTGATAGGTGGCACTCATGGGCATTGATTGGCAGCACTGATGGGCAATGATAGGCGGCACTGATAGGTGGCACTAATGGGCACTGATCGGAAGCACTGGCACTGATTGGTGGCACTGATTGGTGGCACTGATTGGCACTGATAGGTGGCATTAGTTGGCACTGATATTAGGCGGCTCTGATTGGCACTTACAGGTGGCACTGAATGGAAGCACTGATTGGCACTGACAGGTGGCACTGATTGGAAACACTGATTAGCAGTGACTGGCACTGACAGGTGGCACTGATTGGCACTGACAAATGGCACTGATTGGAGACACTGATTGGCACTGGCAGGTGGCACTGATTGGCACTGACAGAGGTGAGGGAGTTTCACACTGAGCCAATATTGATGATTAGTGAAACTGTGTGAGACACTGTCATGTAATGTAACTGAATGCAGAGAGAGACCAGCTGTCAGAATTCAGCAGTGATGTTGGGGATGGGTGGGACCCAGCAGCTATCAAACACCAGCCAATGATTGGGCTGATTAAGAAAGGGGGCGGAGCCACATACACGTAGCAGCCCACCCTGACCCATCCCATTGGCTGGTGTTTGATAGCTGCTGGGTCCCGCCCACCCCCGACATCAATGCTGAATTCTGACAGCTGGTCTCTCTCTGTATTCAGTTACATTACAGGACAGTGTCACACACTCAGCGGCTCTTACAAGCGAACGATCGACTCAGTGTTAAACTGTCTCACAGGCAGCAGGGGCTGCACACTCATTGGATGCAACATGTCACAGCAGTCCCACAGGCAGATCTCGGGAGACAGCCAGCACGGGTGGCCGCAGGGGTACAACTTGTCACTGCTGGTTATGGCCGCTCTTAAAATGCCGCCTGGAACCTGCCCCTAGGAAACCATGAGGAATAATGAGCAAAGAATGACCAGTTAATCCCACAAGTGCTTTTTTTTTCCATTACTACTTTTTTTTATCCTGGCTCTTCAAAAATACTTTGGGTGGTTGTCCACTTGCCCTCCGCAATATTTACCCCCCTTCATGACCAGGCCATTTTTTTGTGAAACGGTGCTGCGTTACTTTGCATTACCTAACTATATTAAAATACTAGTTGTAGACATACAACAATCCTGATAGCCAAAGCATTGTATAAATCCATTTTATTGTACACAAATATATTCTTAATCACTTAAGGACCGGGCCTATTTTTCAGACTGAAGCCTCGTACACACGGTACGATTGTTGGACAACCGAGCATCTGATCTTTGTCAAAAGGGCGTGTGCCAGGATCTTGTCTTGCATACTAACGTTACACAAATTGTTGTGCCACAAACACGAACGTAGTGACTTACTACGTGGAATTTCAGCTCTTGAGCACCACCCTTTGGGCACCTTCTGCTAATGTCGTGTTTGGTGAGCATTGATTCTGAGCATGCGTGTTTGTACTTTCGACTTTTGCGTGACAGACTTGTGTACAGACGATAGGAAAATCTGACAACAGACCGTTGTCTACCGAAAATTTACTAGCCTGCCTTCCAACATTTATTGGCAGAAAGTTGGACAACAATTGTCTGAAGGAGCGTACTAACGGTCGGATTTCAGGCCAGCAGTCTCTCATCACACAATTCCCTGCCGAAAATACGATCGTGTGTAAAAGTGTGAAAGTATTTAAAAACTGAGAGTTTAATATCACTTTATTATTGTTTATTTAAGGTACTTATATAGCATCATCAATTTACACAGCGCTTTACATATACATTGTACATTCACATTGGTTTAACAACCCACCACCAACTTTTTTTATGTCTTCTTTTCCTTTACCGTGAAAACATTTAATTATTTAAGTTTATTTTGTTGCATCCATCATGGAGTGTCGTGTTGCAATACTATTATATATAAAAAAAAACACCTTTAGTTCACTAGTATCCATCACCATATGGTGTACCTGCAGCATTTATTTTTTAAAATAACCATTTTAAAGATATAAAAATAATTTCAAATATTCAAATACATAGAAAGTCCATCACTATCAAAAGATGCCTTATCCCCCCCCCCAAAAAAAAAAACAATATATAATGACTAAGTAATTGCTGACCAACAGTCACGGAGCAGTAATTGTCCGGGTTCCTAGGGACACAGAACCTCTGAAGTAGTTTATGAACAAGGCTGAGTTTATATCCCAGCTGCTTCATCCTACGACCAGAGTAATAAACCCCCCATAACAAGCTCTTCTCACATACACTCGTTAAAGGATTTTTACCAGCACCAACACCCACTTTTTTTATTCCCTTCTTCATTGACGGAGGCTTTGTTTGTAGGCAGCCAATGTGGAAGTCTACGGCCCCAGCAATGGATATACAGGACAGGCCTGTAAACCGTAAGCACCAATAAAGATCAAGTTTACTGAGTGACTTCTGTTCTGCTCCCAATAAAAGTGTCCGCTGGGAAAAATCATTATCAATCACCGCCTTATTGGAGAGGGAGATCGGATACAGAGATAACCCAAAGCTATCAGGCGGAGTGAAGGTGAACTTGGACAGAAGTAATCAGCGTAGAGGAAAAAGGATGTGTGAGCAATGGGAGAGACGTGCCCGTAATATGGAGCAATGGATCATTATGATGGATGCCACGGGGCCTATATAGGACAGCGGCCTAGCTGAGCGGTAAAGCCTCTGATAGAATGTTAAGCGCGGTATGGTTTGGAGGAAAAAGGACGCAAACCTGCAGCACATTCCCTTCACTGTTCATCAGGTCGGTTACAAAAGACCAATAAAGTCAGACAGTTAATGCCCTGGACTTGGCACCTCTGTCACTGCCGCTCTATGAGATAAAGAGCTCATTTCCAGCTTTTATTGGACTTAATGTCTGCAATGGTTTCAATCCAGAATTGCTTCGCTGGAAGGAGGCAGAGAAATCGATAAATAGTCAGCTTCCTTTCACTTTATGTACCTGTAGCGGGGAACACAAAAGAAGGGCCCATTTAGGACTGCCAACGTTTGTCAAGTCCAAATGCAGACACCTCCAGGAGCAGGGAGAGGCAGTGAAAAGCAAAAGGCATTCTGCGGGAGGAGGTCTTGCCACATGGTTCTTTGATACTTCTCTTCTGTTTTGAGTGGCCTCCCTTGACCTTCGGGTTGCTTGCACTATTTGGTCTGTCCACATTGCCAATGCCTAATGGTCTTATTCTCCAGCAGCTCGGTGTTTGGAGGGACACAATGCCAGTGGGGATGAGTTCATTCGAATCCTAGTCTGAACCTACTGTAGCTAGGGTTGCCACCTCATCCCTTTAAACCCGAACACATATGAATTACACAGGTTCTGAGGCTAATTAAATGCAGTTAAGGCACCAAACGAGTTTAGCTACCACCTTAAAGTGGTTGTACACCCTTGTACAACCACTTTTACCTACAGGTAAGCCTATATTTAGGCTTACCTGTAGGTGCTGGAAATATCTCCTAAACCTCCACGGTTTAGGTGATATTTACAAAAAAGCCGATCGCTGATGTCTATGGCACATGCGCACTTTAGAAAGGACATATCATGCCGTTTCTAATAGGGGTCATGCTGTAACTGGCGGCTCCCGTGCTCATGCGCGGGAGTGACATCACGCGACTCCGGCCAGTTAGAGAGCCGGAGTTCGCGGCCCTGGAAGGTAGAGGGGTGAGGATGGATGTTCCCTGTTAGTGGGGACAGCGGTGACATCACAGGCTTCGGTTTCAGGTAAGCGACACATAATGGGTTACTATGCGATGCATAGTAGCCCATTATGCTTTACCTTTGCAGGGAAATAAAGAGGAAGTAAAACCCACCAGGCTTTACTTCCTCTTTAATCAGCCACAGAACCTGTGTAATTAATATTTGTTTGGGTTTAAAGGGATGAGTTGGCAACCCTAACTGTACCTGAGCTAGCCTACCAGGACGTTATCATCTGTAGTGAGCCAATCATTAGCTGTACAAAGGCAAGGGGTGTTTATATGTGTATCTGTGGGGTGGGGAACGCCTTGGGAAAAAAGTCCCCTATGTAATGCATTTTGTGGTGATAGGTTCTCTTTAATGAGACATCAGGGGTCTAGTCTCACCTTCCCTCCAGTGAACCTAATGGAGTGCAGATCTTACTCCATTAACTTCATTCTCGACCTTACTGGCTTTGGAAAATGACACAAGGACCCGGGGGTGACGTTTTACATGTCCTTTAAATGTTATTAGCAGGAAGGGGAGATCAGCGATCAGATGTTCACTCCGGGAGAGTGTCTAAAACCCCCCACGGCCACTGACATACTACATTCGCTGGTGGCAGTAAAGGGGTACAGGTATGATTTTTATTGCAACCAATGTAAGTATGCATATCTCATACCCAACAGATCCTTGTGTAAGCTGCAAATGTCCATAATAGTTGCTGGTACTACAGTAATCGCTGCAGTATTCTGGATCCAGTACTGAGCAGTTACAATTCTGCATAGCAACCACAGGGTGGGTTTCTCACTCAGCACTGCCACCATTCAGCGAAAGCTTTTGGGGTCATATTTAGCTTTTTTTAGCCTCATTCGTGTTCATACTTGAGTTTATTGATCTGGGAAGTATAAACTTTTAGGGTACATGCATGTAGACATTTTATAGGCATTTTCTATGCCTGGCAAAATTTCCTGCCCAGGAAGCTGCACATACTACATGCAGCCTGACGTATTTTTGCTTCTTTGCATTGGTGTTTACTCGTGCTTGCGTTCAAAACCTTAGCGTTCAGGAAATGCATCATACCTTCATGCACAGGGAAACAGCGATATGCATGAACCAGTAGTGTATTTAGGTTTTATGCCCTGGGCTCGTGCACCCCCTAATTTAAATATAACCCACCCCTTCCTGTCAAGGCCACACCCCTTGCTGTTTAAGACCCGCCCTGACATTTTCGAGTGGGGACACTAGTCCTGGGGGGGGGGGGGGGGGGGGGGGCAATGGATTCCCTTAATTTGCATAGATCTCCTCTCACTTCCTGTTTGGCTATGGAGCAGGAAGTGAAGGGAAATCTCTGCAATGGGACAGGGATGGTAAAAAATAAACTGACAGGGGCTATAACCCTCCCTTATTCTATCCAAAATGAAAAAAAAAAAGTGTTGCCTATAGTTCTACTTTAAACACAAATTTCTGATAATTTTATGGAGAGGACTAATGCCCTGTACACACGGGCGGACTTTTCGACATCAAAGGTCCGACGGACTTTCGACGGACTTTCTAACAAACGGACTTGCCTACACACGATCACACCAAAGTCCGACGGATTCGTACATGATGACGTACGACCGGACTAAAATAAGGAAGTTGATAGCTAGTAGCCAGTAGCCAATAGCTGCCAAAGCGTCGGTTTTCGTCCGTCGGACTAGCATACAGACAACTTTTTGACCAGACTCGAGTCCGTCGGACAAATTTGAAACATGTTCCAAATCTGAAGTCCGTCAGATTTTTGACTGAAAAAGTCCGCTGCAGGTCCGATGGAGCCCACACACGGTCGGATTGTCCGCCGGGTCCGGTCCGTCAGACCAGTCCGGTCGAAAAGTCCGCTCGTGTGTGAGCGGCATAAGAAGATATAACCATGCCAATGGTGCAACAAAAAACATATAGCACAGTGAGGAAGGTTTGTGGTCCAGGATGAGAGGACAGTCAAAATTAGAAGCTCCACCCCCCCCCCCCCCCCACAGTTGCGGAATGCAGGAAGCAGTGAGGCTGCTTTATGGGAGCGCTAGACTAATTTGCCTCTCAGCCCAGTCCGCCCCATAAGACTGGCGATACACTAATGCCCAGTACACACGGTCGGACTTTGTTCGGACATTCCGACAACCAAAATCCTAGGATTTTTTCCGACGGATGTTGGCTCAAACTTGTCTTGCATACACACGGTCACACAAAGTTGTCGGAAAATCCGATCGTTCTGAACGCGGTGACGTAAAACACGTACGTCGGGACTATAAACGGGGCAGTGGCCAATAGCTTTTATCTCTTTATTTATTCTGAGCATGCCTGGCACTTTGTCCATCGGATTTGTGTACACACGATCGGAATTTCTGACAACGGATTTTGTTGTCGGAAAATTTTATCTCCTGCTCTCCAATTTTGTGTGTCGGAAAATCCGATGGAAAATGTCCAATGGAGCCCACATACGGTCGGAATTTCCGACAACACGCTCCGATCGGACATTTTCCATCGGAAAATCCGACCGTGTGTACGGGGCATAACAGTGTAGCGCAAGCCGACGGGGACTCTTTCTGTGCTGCCCCCCTGCAAAGTGCTGCCCTAGGCCTGGGCCTTGTTGGTCTAGGCCAGCATACAGCGTTGGCATAAACCATAAAGAAAGGTTCCGGGCATACTGCCCTAAACATTTGTTGCATTGGGTGGACTGTCCAACCACAGCAGCTGAGCTGTCAGCTGCTCATCGAGTTTGACAGTATGTTGGCAGCAGGGCTGGAAAGGACACCTGTGTCCTCTGCCCACAGCTAAACTCTGCAAATCCATGCAACAGGGCTAAACACCCAGTGTGCATAGGGCCTTTGGATTTATGGAGCCCCCATACCTCTTGTTCCTTTCACCTCATCTCCTAACAGGAAACATTGGCACAGAAGAAGTCTCTCTTCCCTCCAGTTGTCCTTCAGGTATGTGACACCTTCGAGAGAAAAAATGTCCCCTGGAAGTTGATGGATTGCTTTGTGCACCACAGACACTTTCCTCCATATTTCATAAATAAAAGTCCTATATTGGACAGATGTTTTGCTTATTTACAGAACGCCAGTGCTTATTACTTAAAAAGCTCCCAGATGAACTCAAATGAATTGTCTCCTCAACCATTTGTCAAACCTTCAGCTCTACAGGACTTGGTTCACAGCACAATAAATCTTTAAAAACCTATAAACGGTTGATGCTGTAAATGTTAATTTATGATGTTGAATAAAGTTTTCACTTCAATGAATAACTGCATCAATTTATTTCAGGAGGACCTTTCCACAGACTGATCAAGATGGACGCCTGGAGCCACGCTACAACTTTTATAGGCTCGCTTTGATTTGTGACAAGGCCGCAGAAATGACCGGGGCAATAAATATGCAGGCCTGGACGTCAACAAATGTACAGTTGAATTTGTTTTTCGGATTCAGATGGAAAGTGTAACAAATAATGGACTGGCATCTAATCACACGTCCGCGCATTGATTGCTCTGCATAGCACTCTCTGTACAGGACAGTGCCCACAGCGTGCCTGGCTCCGCTCCTAACTTACGTTTTTTTTTTTGTCTGCAGCGAAGTGGGTCAGCAGATTGGATGTGAAATGAAATCAATTTCTATTGACTTTTTATTGTTTCCCTCTGAGTGGGCCGTCATTTGTTTAATTGAATAATGAGGCAAACAGACAGAAGCTGCCATTTTTTAAAGCTGGTGTCCTTATTTATTTATTAAATTCCAATTAAGTTCAAAGGACAAGTTCACTTTTAATGAAATCAGTATTTTGCCTATTCCCACACTCCCGATGATATTTCCTAATGCTAGAGGTAGTTGAAAATAGTGGACACTGTGGCAGCCTGCCCAGCCCTGGATAGTACTTATGTACTTGCTGTAACCAGGCATTTTATGCTATGGTCCCACTTGCCCTAGGCCATCTATAGAGAATAATGCCCATCATGGGTGCATGCGCCAAGCCAGAGGCAGAGAGGGTCTTATTATTCAAGGTAACCACAGCACATAGCACTAGGGAGTAGAGAGGACATCAACAATGCCCGGCTCCGGGCAGGCTGCCATTACAGGAGTTCAGCTAATCTGCATCTCAGGTTGGTATTACCATTGGGAAGTTTAACATAGGGGGTCAACATACTGGGTTTCTAGTGAAGTCCCACTTGTCTGCCTCCTCCCCTCCATTCTTTGACACACCTTTCTTTTGGGGGGGGGGTTACCTGGTTTTGACAGGTACCCACTCCCATTTTTGGTCGGATCACCGCAGCTATCCAAGTGGAATTTCGCCCCCTGCTTCCCCGCAGCCTTCTGGGATAAGTCATGGGTCCCAGAATGCTGTGGGACCATTCACGAAGCACAGCACGGCTCTCAAGTGCGTGAAGTAAACATGCTGGCGCCTGGACCAGGAGACGGCCATAGAGCTGGCTCAGGTGAGGATAGCGCTGGATCCCTAGACAGGTAAGTGTCCTTTAATTAAAAGTCAGCAGCTACAGTATTTGTACAGTAGCTGCTGACGTTTCTTTTTTTTTTTCCAGGGTCAAGAACCGCTTTAAGGTTTATGTAGGCAGGTGTAGACTGCAGTATCTCTTTCAACCTGAAAGTGGCATTGTGCCATTTCTTCAGGCTGGCAGAAGCCCATTGAGGAATAATTGTCTACTGCTATGGGCTCCAGGACGGCAATTGTTTTGAACACCAAAGTTCCGCAAGATTTGGGCAGCCATCTTGACTGAGAGTTCCACGATAGAGCGTTCCTCACACCTCTGTGGAATCGCTACCTCGCTACTGAATCTCCCTCCCTGGTGAAGGGATTAGCATGAGAGCGACTCCATAGAGTCTGTCAGGTGGTCTCTCAACAATCTTGACACTTGGGATTGCCTGTTGGACATCAGCATTATGCCGCGTACACACGAGCGGACTTTTCAGCATCAAAGGTCCGACGGTCTTTCCGACGGACTTTCGATGGAGTTACGACGGACTTTCGAACGACCGGACTTGCCCACACACGAACGGACCAAAGTCTGTTTGAACGTGATGAAGTACGAAGGGACTAGCATAAGGAAGTTGATAGCCAGTAGCCAATAGCTGCCCTTGCGGCCTTTTTTTGACCGGACTCGAGTCCGTCGGAAAGATTTGAAACATGTTCCAAATCTAAAGTCTGTCTGATTTTCGACAGAAAAGGTCCGCTAAAGGTCCGATGAAGCCCACACACGGTCGGATTGTCCGACGGATTCGTTCCGTCGGTCCGGTCGTGTGTACACGGCTTTACACTCCTTCAACGGATTGGCCAATATGCCCCCCATATCCTATCCTCCAGACCATTAAATATCATCATAACCAGTCTTGTAAGGTACCAGTATTATCTTAAAAGTTGTCAATGCCTTGGTTTTACTTTACATACAAATAGCCAGGAACAGAACTGAAAGCTGAAACTATGTTTCATAGTTGGTCCAGCTTGGACCAATGAAGGTATTGATGTCACACTTGGCCTACAGCATCTGGAAATCACCGTAGTAGGCACCTTTACTACAGTAATCACTGCTATCTTCTGGGTGAAGTGTGGAGCCACTGGCAGGCAGATATAGAAGCTTGGACCATTATAAGTATCTCTATCATACCTGGCCTACAGTGCCTGGAATTCACTGTCGTAGACATCTTTACTACAGTAATCGTTGCTATCTTCTGGGTCCAGTACCAAGCCACTGCCAGGCAAATATAAATGAAACACATTAACCACTTCAGCCCGGAAGGTTTTACCCCATTAATGACCAGAGCATTTGGTTTGGTATCAGCCTTATGCAATCCAGCAGAGCTCAGACTGGGGGAGGGAGAAGCAGTATAAGGAGTCAATCTGTTTTACTTCAGTGCCAGGAGCAAGCCGAAAAGAAGAGAGAGCAGAGAGATAGCATCACCAGTTTACTGCTTCTTCTTTCACTGTCCAGTCATAGGCCGGGGGGAGGGACAAGACCTGTAATTGTTACTGAACAGATCAGGTATCTTGCTGTGTACTGTGCTGTGCTGCTCAGCTGAATGGCAGAGCTGTGTAAATCATTGAACTGGATGGACAGAAAAAAACATTTTTTGGTACATAAATCAGCTCCCATATTACCCTGTTTCCCCGAAAATAAGACCTAGCGTGATTGTCGGCGATGGCTGCAATATAAGCCCTACCCCCCAAATAAGCCCTACCCTGTTTCCCCGAAAATAAGCCCTACCCTGAAAATAAGACCTACAAGGACTTTAACTAGGGCTTATTTGGGTGGTAGGGCTTATATTGCAGCCATCGCCGACAATCACGCTAGGTCTTATTTTCGGGGAAACAGGGTATGTATTTCATCTGTGTATATAGTTGTTTACAGGAATCAGCTTTAAATCTTTGAACATTCTCTTTTCCATGCCACAAGACTCCTTTCCTCTACTATATTACTATTATTATAGTGCTGTGTAAAGCAACAGACACAAGCGGGGGTGAATAATACTGCTCACACAAAGTACGTCAAATGTTTTCAATGATGCACACATACACACAGTCTGCTGCTCAAAAACACTACAGTACCTGCAAAAAACGCATTGTTTGTGTTGTATGTCTCAGTTATTGATTACATGCTATCAGTTATACAATATCTCACAGTGGAAATATTTTATTCTATCTTTTCATGTGACAACACTGAAGAATTGACACTTTGCTACAATGTAAAGTAGTGAGTGTACAGCTTGTATAAGGCTCAGTTCACACAGGGACGACTTGTCAGGCGACCTAGTCGCCTGACAAGTCGCCTCCCGTTCTGTGCTATGGAACCGTTCTAAGGGGAGAGACGCAAGTCGCTCCGACTTAGAAAAAGGTTCCTGTACGACTTTGGGGGCGACTTGGGGCGACTTGCATAGACTTCTATACAGAAGTCGTTTTGCAAGTCGCCCGGGCAGTCGTGTGCAGGTCGCCTCGGTGAGGCGACCTGCAAGTCGTGCCGCCTCTGGTGTGAACCGAGGCTAACAGTGTAAATTTGCTGTCCCCTTAAAATAACTCAACACACAGCCATTAATGTCTAAACCGCTGGCAAGAAAAGTGAGTACACCCCTAAGTGAAAATGTCCAAATTGAGCCTAGAGTGTCAATATTTTGTGTGGCCACCATTATTTTCCAGCACTGCCTTAACCCTCTTGGGTATGGAGTTCACCAGAGCTTCACAGGTTACCACTGGAGTCCTCTTCCACTCCCCCATGACGACATCACAGAGCTGGTGGATGTTAGAGACCTTGCGCTCCTCCACCTTCCGTTTGAGGATGCCCCACAGATGCTCAATGGGGTTTAGGTCTGGAGACATGCTTGGCCAGTCTATCACCTTTACCCTCAGCTTCTTTACCAAGGCAGTGGTCGTCTTGGAGGTGTGTTTGGGGTCGTAATCATGTTGGAATACTGCCCTGCGGCTCAGTCTCTGAAGGGAGGGGATCATGCTGTGCTTCAGTATATCACAGTACATGTTGGCATTCATGGTTCCCTTAATGAACTGTAGCTCCCCAGTGCCGGCAGCCCCAGACAATGACACTCCCACCACCATGCTTGACTGTAGGCAAGACACACTTGTCTTTGTACTCCTCACCTGGTTGCCGCCACACACGCTTGATACCATCTGAACCAAATACGTTTATCTTGGTGTCATCAGACCACAGGACATGGTTCCAGTAATCCATGTCCTTAGTCTGCTTGTCTTCAGCAAACTGTTTGCAGGCTTTCTTGTGCATCATCTTTAGAAGAGGCTTCCTTCTGGGATGACAGCTATGCAGGCCAATTTGATGCAGTGTGCGGCGTATGGTCTGAGCACTGACAGGCTGACCCCTCACCCCTTCAACCTCTGCAGCAATGCTGGCAGCACTCATACGTCTATTTCCCAAAGACAACCTCTGGATATGACGCTGAGCACGTGCACTCAACTTCTTTGGTCGACCATGGTGAGGCCTGTTCTGAGTGGAACCTGTCCTGTTAAACCACTGTATGGTCTTGGCCACTGTGCTGCAGCTCAGTTTCAGGGTCTTGGCAATCTTCTTATAGCCTAGGCCATCTTTATGTAGAGCAATAATTCTTTTTTTCAGATTCTCAGAGAGTTCTTTGCCATGTGGTGTCATATTGAACTTCCAGTGACCAGTATGAGAGAGTGAGAGCGATAACACCAAATTTAACACACCTGCTCCCCATTCACACCTGAGACCTTGCAACACTAACGAGTCACATGACACCGGGGAGGGAAAATGGCTAATTGGACCCAATTTTGACATTTTCACTTAGGGGTGTACTCAATTTGTTGCCAGCGGTTTAGACATTAATAGCTGTGTGTTGAGTTATTTTGAGGGGACAGCAAATTTACACTGTTATACAAGCTGTACACTCACTACTTTACATTGTAGCAAAGTGTCATTTCTTCAGTGTTGTCACATGAAAAGATAGAAGAAAATATTTACAAAAATGTGAAGGGTGTACTGACTTTTGTGAGATACTGTAAATGTAAAATAAATATATAAATATTATTTGTTTACTAAGTTGTTGGCTGACAAATATCATCAGTATTCTGCATTTTTCCAAACATAAAATTTATTTGCTTTTGAATGCTGCTTTTCTGACTACCATGACACAGTGGCAAAAAAAAAAAAATCCTTTGGCTGTGTGATCCGATCAACACAACCAAATCGGCAATGTTAATTTAATGGCCATCACTTCTATTCCAATTGAGCTAGACCCAAAGTTTTTCAGTTTTCATAGAAAATTATTGATCCTTTTGCATTGAACGGCAGCACATGAGATACTTTGGTCACAAATTAGATTGTATTTCGATCAATTAATCAGATTATGAGATTGTATGGTCGAAACAGAGATGCAATAGAAAATTTACGATTGTATCATTCAACTATTGATTAGAATCCACTTACTTGCATTTGGCATATCAATCTATCAGGTTTTCAAATATACAGTAACTATATAGATCAATCAGTCCAATTAGGAGAGATCAATCAGAAAAGAAACTGATTATTTATCAAAACGTGTACAGCCACCACAGGTCAGAGAGTAGAGTTGTTCTTTTTGCTCAAAACATGCTACCTGCTGAATCAGACTATATATATATATATATATATATATATATATATATATATATATATTGTATACACGCTATATTGTTACCGTAAGCTTCAACAGCAAGCAACAAGTCCTGCACTCTTAACCCCCACTGTGCTGCACACTGATAATGCTCCTCCCGTTGATCATACCGACAAGCCGCTCCTTATCACGGTGCGCTGACAGCTTTCCTCCATAGATAGAGCACTGTTCTTGGCTTTGCCTTGCTAACACTGCCCTGCATGATGGGCACTGGTGAGGCACAGGCAGGCTGCAAATGATGGACACTGGTGAGGCTGCATTGATCTCCTGTACCACGTCTGCAGTCTCTGACCATCTCTTGTACCACGTCTGCAGTCTCTGACCATCTCCTGTACTATGTCTGCAGTCTCTGACTATCTCCTGTTGTATGTCTGAAGTCTCTGACCATCTCCTGTACTATGTTAGCAGTCTCTGACCATCTCCTGTACTATGTCTGCAGTCTCTGACTATCTCCTGTTGTATGTGTGCAATCTCTGACCATCTCCTGTACTATGTTAGCAGTCTCTGACCATCTCCTGTTGTATGTCTGCAGTCTCTGACCATCTCTTGTTCTATGTCTGCAGTCTCTGACCATCTCCTGTACCATGTCTGCAGTCCCTGACCATCTCCTGTACTATGTCTGCATTCTCTGACCATCTCCTGTACTATGTCTGCAGTCTCTGACCATCTCCTGTACCACGTCTGCAGTCTCTGGCCACCTCCTGTACTATGTCTGCAGTCTCTGACTATCTCCTGTACCACGTCTGCATTCTCTGACCATCTCCTGTACTATGTCTGCATTCTCTGACCATCTCCTGTTGTATGTCTGCAGTCTCTGACCATCTCCTGTACTATGTCTGCAGTCTCTGACCATCTCCTGTACTATGTTTGCAGTCTCTGACCATCTCCTGTACTATGTTTGCAGTCTCTGACCATCTCCTGTTGTATGTCTGCAGTCTCTGACCATCTCTTGTACTATGTCTGCAGTCTCTGACCATCTCCTGTACCACGTCTGCAGTCTCTGACCATCTCTTGTATTATGTCTGCATTCTCTGACCATCTCCTGTACTATGCCTGCATTCTCTGACCATCTCCTGTTGTATGTCTGCAGTCTCTGACCATCTCCTGTACTATGTTTGCAGTCTCTGACCATCTCCTGTACTATGTTTGCAGTCTCTGACCATCTCCTGTACTATGTTTGCAGTCTCTGACCATCTCCTGTACTATGTTTGCAGTCTCTGACCATCCCCTGTACTATGTTTGCAGTCTCTGACCATCTCCTGTACTATGTCTGCAGTCTCTGACCATCTCCTGTACCACGTCTGCAGTCTCTGACCATCTCCTGTACTATGTTTGCAGTCTCTGACCATCTCCTGTACTATGTTTGCAGTCTCTGACCATCTCCTGTTGTATGTCTGCAGTCTCTGACCATCTCCTGTACCACGTCTGCAGTCTCTGACCATCTCCTGTACTATGTCTGCATTCTCTGACCATCTCCTGTTGTATGTCTGCAGTCTCTGACCATCTCCTGTACTATGTCTGCAGTCTCTGACCATCTCCTGTATCATATCAGGTGCACCGCATGGAAATTTTGCTAATACTATTAGCAATGTGTTATATAAAAATGTATAAGTTTTATTTAAAATATAAAAATACATTTTTATATAAAAATATATTTTAAAAACAGTCATTTTCAGTATCGGTTTCGGTTTTCGGCCAAGTGTATTTTTCAATTTCGGTATCGGTTTCGGCACCAAAAAACTCATTCGGTGCACCCCTACTTTATAATACAGTCAAGCCTATAATAAGACTTACCTGTAGCTACACTGGATATCTCCTAAATCTGCACGGTTTAGGAGATATCCCCTGGCATGTCCCGACGTCATCGGCAAACGCACACTTAAGCCAACTGAAGCAATGGCACGTACTGTGCCGTTACCGCGGCTGTGGCGTCACTCAGGCCAATCACAGCGCCGGAGCCTCGATACCCGGGAGTAACCCCCCCGGAGAGATGTCGGCCTCCGGAGCGGTGAACAGGGACCACTGCGGGGGCTTCGATCTCAGGTAAGTAATTCATAATGAGCTAGTATGCTATGCATACTAGCTCATTATGCCTTTGTTTTGCAGGGGGGGGGGGGGGGGGGGTTTGAATTTTTTAAAAGGGTTTACAACCACTTTAAAGTTCATGTGCATGTAAAGGCAGGTGTCCCAATACTTTTGGTAATATAGTGTGTATATATAAATAAATGAATATTAATACACCAAAATTGACTGACTAAACAAAAACAATTTTTTTTAGTTTGGAACATAATAAAACATATAAAACACACACTACATATTTAACAAGGCTCAGATGCAAATCTGATAAATCATAAGAACTTACTGTTAACCTCCTTGGCAAAAAGGAATAAACCCAATCCACCTGCATCCTCCTGATCTCTCTCCCACCTAAGCACATGTGTCAGCGATACTAACGAGGCCTGTGTGATGTGAATGTGGATGGAGCAGTAACTATGTTATTCCACACCATGCCAGAGGGGATTATTAAGCAGGCTGCTATCTCAACACCGAGACATTCTTGAAACAAAGCCGGGTTGTCATGGCGACCTGTACTGCGGAATGAAGGGGAAAAAATATGAATTTATCAGTTTGTAGTTGTAAAGTCCTTTAATTAGTTCTAGATACTCATTATACACTAAATAATGATTGCGAGCAATATGTCGTCTCATACGCACACTCCCAGCACTAATCGTATGTGTCTTGCCAATCAGACGTATGTAATTAATACTTATCAGCGCCGCTCTGAAATGTTTTGTCTTTTCACACGTCAGCGGTTTTATGCTAATCACAGATCAGATAATAAAGGAGAGTTATGTGTTAGCCGTAATTCCTCCGTTTACCTATCATACCTCCTGAGATAACATCAAAGACAGAGGAGCCAGCAATGATATAGCAAATACTCCATATATATATATATATATATATATGTGTGTGTATTAGTATATATATATATATACTAATATACTACACACTGCATGGCTAAATTATGTTCCATTGAACAGCATTGAGGCCTATGGGTGTTTTTATTTAAAGCCTAACTCCAGGTCTGCTTTCATTTTGAATAGTTTGTTCGGGCCAAGCTGGCCCAAACAATTTCAGTCCTTTGCTAAGAAATGTGGCTGCTGTCAGAGTTGTATAGCTGCAGCACAAGCTATATACAGTATACAAAGTTGTGTTCTGGCGGTGCTACGGAGTCTTCCGGTCTGCCGCTGAAACAACATTGACTCAGACTGAGAGCTTCTCAGCCATTCACATTTTTATCATATTTTATCAATAAATACAAGGCTTCCTCTGAGGTAGAGATCATGATGACATCATCCACCTACCTCTTAAAAGACCCCATACACACTATTCAATTTTCTGCAGATTTTTGTCTTCAGATTTACCAAAACCATATAATATGAGGTCAAACCTTAAAGGGGTTGTAAACCTTTGTGTTTTTTCACCTTAATGCATCCTATGCATTAAGGTGAAAAAACACCTGGCAGCGACCGCCCCCCCCAGCTCCCCCATTTTACTTACCTGGGCCCTGGAACTTGACCCGGCAGGGGGGCGCACTGTCTCTCTGCCCGGGGTTCTCGGCTCTTGATTGGATAGATTGATAGCAGTGCAGCCATTGGCTCACGCTGCTGTCAATCAAATCCAATGACGCGGCCGCCAGGGGGGCGGGGCCGAGTCCAGCATTCGGCGTCTATGGACGCCCGCAAGGTAATCCCTCGAGAGATCGCTTCTCCTAGGGGGTTAGCTGATGTGGGGAGGAGCCGCGAGAGCCGCCGGGGGACCCCAGAAGACAAGGTTCGGGGCCACTCTGTGCAAAACGAGCTGCACTATGTAGGTAAGTATGATATGTTTGTTATTTAAAAAAAAAAAAAATATGAACCCTTACAATCACTTTAAGTGTTTCAATTTGTATGCAATCAGGCAGGCCCTTGCACTACATGGTTTTGATAAATTTGAAGACAAAAATCTGCAGAAAATCTAATAGTGTGTATGGGGTCTACTCTCTCTGACCATTATAACTGGGGCAGATTGGAGATCCAAAATAGCTGTTCCAAAGAAAACACAGCGTGCAGTAATAACTCTCAAAAGCCAGCCATACGTAGATTAATGGAAACTCGTCCAGTTCAGCAGGGACCAGCCGAATTTTGATGCATCTATGGGCAGGCTGGATGTACAGAAGTCGATCTCTTGATTGACTTCTGTACAACCAGCCTGTTGGTTTTTTTTTTCAATCAGGGCCGGCAGCTATAGCTGGCAACAATGATCATTGTATCCTGACAGTAAGGAATTCATCCGCTGTCAGAACACAATAGCTCCACAGGCATTCCCCCATCAAGGAGTGTGTTGATGGGAAAGTCAAATCACTTTTTTTCGTTCAACCCGCAAGTTGAACAAAAAAAAATGCATTATCTAAGGCCTGTCTATCAGTCCTCGCTCTTCAGGCAGGGTCACTGATGGGGGGGGGGGGGGGGGTGCCAGCCCTCCTGTACTGGGCCTGGACTCTTTTAGGCTAGGTTCCCTTCATTGCGAGCCATGCCCGTGTTTGCTTGGGCATGGCAGCCCATTTAGAATGGGCTGCTGTGCCCGCGTTTACCGCAGGAAAAAGATGCGTTTGCAGGGAAGCCGCATGGTCTTTTTTTTACCATTTTTGACCATGTGATTTCCCTGCAGCTCCCGCACCCACAAACGCACTGCGGGCTGAGATGCGTGGGGGCGCCATTCAGAATGAATGGCAGGCCAGCAAGTCTTGTAAGAGCAGCGTGATTTGGCTGCGTGTGCGGGAACAGGTGCGATTCCTGCTCCCGCATCCAGGCCACTGACTGCGGGCAAGTGTGAACCTAGCCTTAGTCCAGCCGGAAGGCCCAGGGGCAGAGAGGTGACTTTTCATTTTCCATGGGGGCAGGCATAGTATTACAACAGGCAGAAATTCTCAGCACTTATAGTAAAGTTCCCTGGGCCCCATTAGTTCAGCAGGAGGGCAAAAACCTGCTTTCAGGTGTAGGCAGACTAATATTAAAGCAGAATTGAACTCATCAATTTAACCGTTTAAAAAAAGTTACATTCCCAGCATACCGGGAATGCTGTCACATTTGCTTGTGCTAACAACCAAACTGTCAAACCATCAAATGGCTGGCGTCAACTGATCACATATGTAGCACCCTGATGTTTAGGCAGGGTTGCTATTCAATTTATTTGCCAAGTGATAGTTGCCTTGGCCAATTGGTAGGAGATCAATTCATTTTGCACTAATTCTGGAATTGCTGCACTTCTCTCTTCTGTCGCTGGGTGGCCGGGTACCTGTTGACATTAGATAAGAAAGGGCATTGCAAGGACAGATTAGGAATGAATGGGATGTCTCAGCCAATGGGCAGAGATTTTCTTGGGCCCCTTGGCCTGCTGGGAGAACCTATTTATTTGGGTGGAGTCAGGTGATCGGGATTCTGTGCCACCTGGATGGCTGTCTGTGTGGACCTGTGTTGTATTGCCCCAGGCTGCTATGCCAGAAACCTAAGGCCTATCTCAGGGACATCTGGCTGCTAGGCTGTCTGAGGGCCTATCCAGAAGCCTGAAAGCAGCGTAGGGTTGGGACTGCGGGCTTGTAGTCCAACCAGAAGTAACGGTTCAGCCGGCCGGGGAACCAGTTGTGGTCGCCACAAAGGGACCATCCACCTTACTATCGGAGACCATTGTGAGTAAGCTTAGGCCAGTACCAGAGCAGACTTCTCCCAGCCGGGGATAGTGAAGAAGTGGGAAAGTGTCAGCAAGTGCCAAGTCAGGGACCCAGAGGGACAGCAGAGGTCACGCTTGTGGAGTGACAAGCTAGGGACCTAACGTGCCAGCAGGGGTGAAGCTTGAAGAGTATCTGTGAGTGTCAAGTCAGGAACCCAGCAGTGAAGCAGGGGTAACACTTGAGGAAGATACTGAGTGTTACAGTGAAAGAGCTCAGGGGATCCAGTGGCTAGTGAGAGAGACTGGGAGCTTATTATTGAGTGAAGACCCACAGTGAGTGAGTGTGGGGTAAAGAGAACTGTTCGTGTTGCAGATAGTTGAATACCTTTACCGTTAGTGACAGCTACAGGATTGTTGACATAGGAGACAGCGGTCCTAGAAGTGGTTTCCGGCTAGAGGTCTTCACCTGTAGAGCTGTCTACCTATAGAAGTCTCGGAGTCTGCCAATTTACATAGCATCTATCTAAGGGTGACTTGGCCCTAACCCTCTCTCCCACAGTTCTGTTTAAGAGACAATAAATCTCTTTGCATTCAAAAAGTGTCTAGCGCCCACCTGTTCTACTTGCATTACACACACCATGCTTTGTAACCCACTCTACACTGAAGGATGCCAGCTCTGCCTAACTCTGGTGGTCACCATTGGGCCTAAAGAGACCCGGGACTTTGCTACACACATGTGCAGCATCATGGCAGTTGAAGATGGCAGCTTCTTTGGCTGAAAGGGATAGCAGGGTTAAAGTGACTTGGCTTTGTATGACACATATTCCTGACACTTGCACTCTATATGTAGGTTCATGTTTTAAGCCCCTCCAACTGTTAGCACAATTTTGCGGCACCCACAATTTACCATGGCATGCTTCATGTGCTGCCTCATTTTTGTTATCTGGATGTTCAAGGGGGCCCTGTCAGGTAGATTGTACAGGACCCTATGATTTTTAATGGTGGCCCTGTCCCCAGGTACAGGCTTACCCTCCATTTCACAGGAATAAATAGAGTCAGTCACTCCTTTAAAGCTGGCCATACACTTGCAGATTTTTTAATGAACATGTTGTGCAAAAATACATACGAAAATATGTACAACAATTCTCAGTACATTTGGTGACTTGACTAATGTCGTTCAAAAAGTACTTCCAAATTTTCTATGCTTTTCACATTTAATTTTGTAATGAATGGACTGAACAAAAGCCACATACGCTGTGAGAAATTTGTTCATTTAAGAAATGAATAAGAATGAAAAATTCTGATTATAATAGACAGCTTATCTGTTTTTTACTGTGTGGGAACTTGCACAATAACAGTCAACAGGCAAACAATATTCCATCTTCCAAGGCTGGCCAAGTCCACATCCCTTGCCAACCAACAGGGTTCCTCCTTGTTAGCAACTTTAAGTTTTCATGGTGGTGCCCACACGGGAGAGATGCATTCCCCACAGGGGAAGCCACATAACTGATACATTACATCTTCACAGCCCAAGCCCCGGGTCTCAGACAAGACCTCAGACCAGACACCTCCTCTCTCCCCAACCACACATAACAACCACAAACCAAAAGGTCAGCACCCAGGTATGCAATGCACATAAAATCTCCTTTGTTCCATACCCATAAGGGTACATAAGGATCTAAAACACAAATAAATGTTAACGCATTTCCATCCATAGAGACTTTAGTCGTTGATTACGACTTAGGCTCGTAAGGGCCGCAACGCGTCAGAATTTGTTTGTGCACTGGATCCTTTTGTATCTTTACGAGTATGTGTCAGGGAAAAAAACTGAGAAAACTTGCCCAAAGACCTGGCATGTTAGCCAACACCCAATATGGCCACAGCCGTACACGCACACGTAATGGAACGGACGGATGAATGAACGCCAGAATCACACTTCCTGCACTAGATTATGGCAACCTCTGGAATTTAAAAGAATGCCTGATGCTGACTGATCTTCAGCTTCCCATTCTCTGTTCCTGTGCTTGCTTATGCTTCTGATCACCTGTTACAGACCTGGCTTGCCCTTGGATGCCTCTTGTCTCTCTCCCAGCCCTGACCTTGGATTGCCCACGGATCCGCTCTTGTCTCCTGTCCTGTGTATGGCCTCGGCTTGCCCGACCACGTCTCTGATCTCCTGTTTGCTGACCACTGGCTTACTGACCTTTGCATCTGTCCCTGACTATGCTTCCTGCTTTGCCCTGTCTGCTGTGATCCGCCCTGGTGCCTACCTGCTGTACCCAGCCTGCAATCTCTGCTTATCTGGGCGTGTTCTCTGTTTCCGCTTTGAGGGACACCAAGCACTCAGCCGCAAGGAGAGCCCTTTTGGCATTTCAGCTTCAGGACCAGGTACATGACAGTATGGAATAAAGAAGATTTTATGTGCATTGCACACCTGGGTGCCGACTTATTGATTTGTGAATGTTGGATTGACAGCTTGTCCGTGTTTACTACCTTCTACATGCAATATAGGGGTTGCAGCACTATATTTTCATGTTATGGACTTCACCCCACTGTATACCCATTCCTGACTCTACCCCAACTTTACACCCATTCCTCCCCACCTAGGTGGGGGCCCTGCCCAGCACTAGCAGGCCTTACATGGGGGGTGGGGGGTGTAAGAATGGGATTACTCTAGCTCAGTGCAGAAAAGTGCACTTTGTCTTAAAGTACTCTACTCCTTTAGATGCAATTTTTTAACTTCTCCTGTAAATGAAACTTGGCTGGTGGGGTGGAAGTCTAGCTAATAAGCAGACTTTGCATTTTGATGCATGCTCTGCTTGTTTTACTGGGCAAGTGAAAGTCTTTCAAAGCTTTATTGGCAGCAGAAAACGTTTATAGGCAGATCTTCCACACTTGAAAGGGTTCAATTTTTAGCCTTGTATAGCTTGCCTGAGATGCAGTGTACTGCTTACACTCACAGTGTAAATTTCATTCACCGATCAATAGTTGACGTGTTTCACCTTTCATCTGCCATGATTTAATAAATGTGACTCCCACCAGGGCTGCTATTTGCTTAGAGATTACCTATCTAATTTCATAATCACTCCAAGATGGAGCTTGGCAACCATATATTGGCAGAACATGGAGCGTACGTGAAAACTTTCTTAACACTGTCACAGCTCAGACTCCTAAGGCCAGACTTTCTCAACCTTTTTAATACGGAGGGACCCTTGAAATAACATTCAGCTCACAAGGAACCTTTGCTAAGAATTAACATATCTAGAGCTCCTCGCACATTACCATGAAAAGTAGGTTGAGAATAAGGAATGTGGTGTGGTTTGTATATCTGACACGCAGGACTGCTCTGTACAACAAAATATTTTTTAGTAAGAATAATAAAATGAAGCAAATAGTAATGGCCAGAAAAGAAATACAGAGAGTAAAAATTGTAGGATTCTCTCACAGAGAAATTAAGGAAAAAAGGTGCACTAAAATAGCCACGTCCAAAATATTCTGGAGACAAAAAAAAGGTAGTACTAAGTATTACCAAAAGGGCGGACTTTATAGGCTAAGAAAACAATGGAGAGGAAGAATAGTATAAATAATAAAGTTTATTAGGATTTACATAACATAGAATGATCAAAAGAGATAAAAAAACATAGCATATATGCATCTGTGTTTATGTGCAGTGAGCCCTTGTACGTCTACGTATTTCGTCGTTAGGCTTCTTCAGGACACGGCCAAGGTTCAAACACAAAACAGATAAGAGAACATATTTCTCTATCTTAGTTTGGATTACACTATCAAATAGTAAATAGTAAAATAGCAGCTGTTTTTGGCTTCAGATGTTTTTTTCTACAGTCAATAAACTCCCCATCATGTTATCCTATGTGTCCATGCAGACATAGGGTGTTATCAGCAGTTTTTGGCTGGGGCGTTTTTTGGCTTTTAAAAACAGAACAAAACTAGTGGGTTCTGAGAGGAGTTTTTCAGCTGTAAAAATGCTCTAACGTCGAAAAATGCTGTTAAACGCAGATAAACACTCAAAAACGTGGCTCACCAGCGTTTTTTTGACATTTTTGATCCATTGAAAAAAAATTTAAAATTTCTCAAAAAAAACCCCTGCAGTCTGCTTGTAGCCACTTGCTGCCTACATCCACTCCAGTGAAGGCTCTATGCCATTTCTCATGGAGGTCTATCTGATGATGATAACAGTGAACCATACCTGTGTTTTGTGTAGAAACAGCTACTCATAGTCAGCATCAGAGGCCTGTTTGACAGCGTGACAACACAGGAGCACAACTGGGAGATAGGGAGAGAGTGTTGTCACCCTATAACAGGAAGTGCCTGACCAAGGTATGCAGAATACCATTTGTAAACGCACAACACATCGAATCTTGAAACAGATGGGCTACAGCAGCAGAAGACCACACCGGGTGCCACTCCTGTCATCTAAGAACAGGAAACTGAGGCTACAATTCGCATAGGATCACCAAAATTGGACGATAGAAGAAAAACGTTGCCTGGTCTGAAGAGTCTTGATTTCAGCTGCAACATTCAGATGGTGGGGTCAGAATTTGGCGTAAACAACATGAAAGCATGGATCCATCCCGCCAATTAAAGGTGACGTACAGGTACGCCCATTTGCCCACCGCTGCCATTGTGCCGACGTTTATCGGCGTGCAGCGGTCGGCAGGTGGTTAACCACTTGCCGATCAGCCCCAGTACATATACAGCGGCAGGTCGGCTCTATTGCGCAAAAATGACGTACCTCTATGCCGCTTCATGCAATAGATACCTTAGGGGATTCGATGTCCAGCGGCTATCGCTTCACAGAGAGGCAGGATGGGGATCTTCCTATTTAAACAAGGCGGATCCCCATTCTGACAGGGGACAACATGGAGATCTGCTGTTCCTAGTGATTAGGAACAGCGATCTCTGTGTTGTCCCAGTGAGCCCATCCCCCACACAGTTAGAACACACCCAGAGAACACAGTTAACCCCTTGATCGCCCCCTAGCGTTAACCTCTTCCCTACCAATGTCATTTATACATTGATCAGTGCATTTTTTAGCACTGATTACTGTAATAATGTCACTGGTCCCCAAAAAGTGTCACTCGGGGTCAGATTTGTCCGCCGCAATGTCGCTAAAAATCACAGATCGC